>NC_142684.1:124231212-124534242 GCF_056320005.1 Nelumbo lutea
GGCTTGTAAATAAATTGTTTGCATCATTAATCGGCAGAAAATTAGAATGCTATGTAGACGACATGGTCGTCAAAACTCAATTCTCACATGAATTAATACAAGATTTGCATCCTGCTTTTGAAATTCAGCGTAAGTTTAATATGAGACTGAACCCAAACAAGTGTGTATTTGGTGTGACCTCGGGCAAGTTCCTAGGATACATCATTAACCGGCGTGGCATTGAGGCCAACTCGGACAAGATTAAGGCCATTTTTTATATGAGATCACCCCAGAAGTTGAAGGAGGTTCAAAGGTTGAATGGCCGCGTAGCCTCCCTGATCCACTTGATGTCCAAATCGACGGACCGTTGTCTGCCGTTCTTTAAGGCAATTATGAGCAAAGGGTTCGAATGGACTCAAGATTGCCAGTTCGCACTCGATGAGCTCAAGAAGTACCTCACTAGTGTGCCAATCTTAACCCGGCCCGAGGAGGGCAATGTTTTAGAACTGTACCTCTCGGCGAGCGACGAAGCGGTCAGTTTGGTACTAATAAAGGAAGTAGATCGGGTCCAACAACCCATCTATTATGTTAGTAAAGTATTGCAAGGAGCGAAGACAAGATACCCAGAGATGAAAAGCTAGCATACACACTGATAATCGCAGCTCGGAAGCTCCACCTGTACTTCCAAGCTCATATTGTTATCGTCCTCCCCGACAAACCTCTTAGGCAAGTCTTACTTAAGCCCGAGGTCTCTAGCCAGTTGATGAAGTGGGCCGTTGAGATCAGCGAGTACGACCTCCAGTACAAGCCATGAACTGCCATTAAGGCTCAAGCCTTAGCAGATTTCATCGTCGAGTGCATGTTCAGCTCAGAAGTTCCTAGGCCAGTTGAGCACAAGGTCCCCAGTTTGGGTGAGCTCGAAGCTCCTAGGCCAGTTTAGTCCGAGTCCCATGAGGTAGCAGCTAGTGTGGCATCTCTTCCAGTTAGGCCAAGTGCGAGCTGGGATGAGGAGCCCTGGATCCTTCATGTATATGGCTCCTCGAACCAACAGGGTAGTAGTGCTGTAATAGTTTTGCACGGCCCAAGCGGTATGAAACTGGAATACGTGCTACGTTTCGAGTTCGCGGCATCTAACAATGAAGTAGAGTACGAGGCATTTATAGCTGGACTAGCCTTACCCAGAGAAGTAAAAGCCAAGCACATCATTATTTGCAGCGACTCCCAACTAGTTGTCAACTAGGTTACTGGCGAGTATGAAGCTCGCGAGCTGAACATGGTCGCCAACTTAGCCAAAGGAAAAGAGGCCCTGCTCAACTTCCATTCACACTTCATCAGACAAATCCCTAGGTCGGAGAACACTGAGGCCAATGCCCTGTCCAAGTTATCCAGCACTAGCGACGTCACCATGAGAACCGTGTACATAGAGGACCTGTCTCGACCTAGCATTCTGAGAGGGGCAGAGGGGGTCGCTCCCGTCGTTCAAGTAGAGCCGAGCTGGATTGACCCGCTCGCGAGCTTCTTGCTACGCGGGACCCTCCCTGCAGATCACAATGCAGCCAGAAGGTTGCAGCGCCAGGCAGCCAAATATGTCATGATAGACGAACGGCTATTCCAGAGATCCTACACGTTCCCCTACCTGCGTTGCTTGCGACCTACCAAAGCCGAGCTTGTACTCCATGACACCCATGAGGGTTTGTGCGGCGGACACTTGGCAGGTATGGCCCTCGCCCAAAAGGCACTCCGACAAGGGTATTATTGGCCAATAATGAAGGTAGATGCCATTGAACTCGTTAGAAAATGTGACAAATGCTAGAGACATGCCAATATTCACCACCAACCCGCCGCCGACCTCAAGTATCTCACCAGCCCATGGCCCTTTGCACAGTGGGGCATCAATCTACTTGGGCCATTCCCGCCAGCAACGGGTGGAAGGAAGTTCTTAGTAGTAGCAGTAGACTAATTTACCAAGTGGGTAGAAGTCGAACCCCTCGTAATGATCACAGCCCGAAATGTTCAAAACTTCTTTTGAAAGAACATCGTGTGCCGCTTCGGATTACCTCGGGTATTGATTTCCGACAATGGCAAGTAGTTCGAGGACATCAAATTTCAAGACTGGTGTCGAGACATGCGAATCCAACAGAACTTTACTTCAGTCGCACACCCTCGAGCAAACGGACAAGCAGAAGTCACAAATAGAGTCATCCTCCGCGGATTAAAGGCACGGTTGGACCGAGCTAAAGGATTGTGGGCAGATGAACTACCTAGTGTTTTATGGGCATACCGGACCATGGAGAAGACCGCCATGGGAGAAACCCCCTTCAATCTCACCTACGACACCGAAGCAGTGATTCCCGCAGAGATCGAAGTGCCTATGCTACGATTAGAGGCATACAGTGATCAAACAAACGAAGATGAGCTACGTACCAACATTGATCTACTCGACGAAGTAAGGGACCTCGCATACATCAGGACAGTAGCCTACCAGTAGAGAGTAGCTCGGTACTATAATGCCAGGGTCAAGAAGCGGAATCTCCGCGTTGGCGATCTGGTCCTTCATAAAGTTAAGGTACCTGCGCTCGGCGCTGACAAGCTCGGGTCCAACTGGGAAGGCCCTTACCGAGTAAAACGAGTGCTCGGGGAA
Organism: Nelumbo lutea; assembly: GCF_056320005.1. Lineage (NCBI taxonomy): Eukaryota > Viridiplantae > Streptophyta > Magnoliopsida > Proteales > Nelumbonaceae > Nelumbo > Nelumbo lutea. Next base: position 124,233,833 of record NC_142684.1, read on the forward strand.
TGAACATACGAGACCCTCGAAGGGAAACAAGTACCTCGGGCATGGAATATTGTCAACCTAAGGCAATGCAATCTGTAGGAATTGAGTAGGCCACGAGCCACTCCCAAAGCCTAAGGGCCAGAATACCGAGCTAATACGACCTCGGCACAACAGGACCCAGTCGCCTCTATGGCATGGGAAAACTCTGAAAGTGGGCCACGAGCCACTCCTCCAGCCTAAGGGCTGAAACGCTGAGATAATAAAGAAACCTAGGAAGCATACAAAACTAAGTTACCCCATCAGCATGAACTAAATACTTGCAGCGCATGAGGTGTAGACGGCTCGGGCACGAACCTTACAACAAATCGCCGGCCCTGGCATGCAAAGTGTTGGACCCGTTAAGGGCAACAGACGACAACCTACCTCAGGTGCAGACAGGTCGAGCATGCGCTCTACTATGTCCCTCACCCCAGCGTACACGAGGCTACCCCTACTAAACAGTTCGGGGTCCTCGGTGGTCATTAAGGAACACCCACTTCGGAAGTTCAACTCGATAGGTTAACAACTTGGGGTAAGATAACCATTTCGACAAAAATGAATTGTGCACTTTTAATAAAAAGAAAAGATTTTATCATTGCAGAAAATTCATTACATAAATTCTGTTAAGAATGTCTTGATTACAGGAAAGAAAAGGGGAGAAGATTCAGTTTACAAATACAAAGAGCAAACTACTTCGGGAGCTCGTCGCCTCTGTCAGGGACCTCCTCGGGGACGGTAACTGGACCAGCATCCTCCGCTTCATCTTCGGCGCCCTCATCTTCAAAATTGGGGTCATCTTTTGACTGACGCACGATGTCGTCAGTGATCCGCGAAGTAGTGATGGCGCTCGTATCCAGGTCGGGGTAGAGGTGCTTGATTAGCCACCGGCTGAGCTTGAAGCCCTTACGGTAGGCCTCCATCACACATCATCAAACCTTGAAGAGTTGACATAGTCGATGACAGCCTGAGTCTTGGCCTCCTTGAGAGGACCCTCGAAGATCGCAGTCTTCTCTCTTATGTCTTTCTAGAGGTACCCCACTTCGTGCTCCAACTTCCCCTTTGCCTCCTTGAGGCCTTGCACCTCGAGCTTCAAGGCATCCCACTCAGCATTGAGGCTGTTCACCTTGAGCCCTAAGGCCTCCTGACCGACCTTGATGAAGCTCTTCTGAGCTAAGGCGTCACTCTCTAGGCGGTGGACTTGACAGCAAGCTGCCCTCAACTTAGTATGGGCTGCACGAGATGACTTCTCAGCCTCTAGAGCCCGCCTCAAGTGCCGATCTGATTGAAGGGTTAAGGCGCGAATGGCGGTGTTCACCTGCAAAAGGGAAACTGGTCAAGAGGGAAATCAAAAAAAAAAAGAGAGAGAGGGGGTGTAAAAGGAAAAGAGAAGAAAAGAGAAGAAAGACTCACCACCATAGTATGAGTGGCAGCTCGAGCACCGAGCTGACCAGGAGTGAGTTCGGCCCACTCGTTGACCTCCTCTAGGTATGTAACCGTTTGCTCTTCTTCAGGCTGCACTGGGGGTTTAGGATGGTTTGGCTCCCCTGACCCTCCGAGCTGGATGTCGTCATCTCCACATCACGAGTGGAACTCTCAGAGGCCTCGGCGGCAGCTTCAGCAGGATGAGCCCCGACATCAGTAGCATTGGCCTCGGCAACACTTTCACTGCAGGTTCCGCTATCACCTCGGGCCCCTTAGGCACAACCCCTTCTTCCAAGTCGATAACAGGCGCCGCTACCACCTAGGGCCCTGAGGCTGAAGTCTGCGGAGGTTGGGGCTCAGCTGAAGCTCATGGAGACTCAACGAGCGCCTTCTTGGCTACGCGTTTCTTTCTCTTTATCTGGCGGAAGAGCTTCTAGTTATCTATTCTCTCCACCTCCATGGGACCTGTAGCAAGACACGTCATTAGCAATCTGAGGTAAACATACGTGCAAAAGGCCAAAGTAAAGCGAAACCTACCCGAGCTCAAGCCAGCTTGGGCAAGCTTCTCTTCGGATGTGAAGTCTTTATAATTCAACTCGAGTTACGCCAGTGACTGGAGCACCTTCTTGGTATTCCCGTCTAGGATGACACCAGGGTCATGAATGACTGTCCTCCAATCAGTGGAGAAGGGCCACCCCGTGCTGCTTCAAACTATGAAGTAGTCCCGCTTCCAACCTGGGACTTTGCTCAGGAGCTTGTTCATCAGTTTGAAACCCAGGCGGGGGGACAGGTAGTAGGACCGCCTGTGCTCGGGGAGAGCGCCCGAAGCACTATTCTTTATGGCCAAAATTGTGCTAAGAATATCTAAATCTATGAAGAGAGAATGGCCAAAGCAAAGAGAGATGGACCCCACCACATTCCATATGGAGTTTGGGTGGAGTTGGTCCAGGGTGATGTTAAAGTGTACCAACACCTCAACAATCAATGGGTGAAGAAGAAGTCAAAGCCCGGCTATCAGTTCCTCCCTGAAGATCATGATCTCGTCAGGACTGTGCTCCCAAGGGAAGTTGCCGGTGGGAAGGATATATGAGTATTCCTTAGGGAGGTGGAACCTCTGTATAAGGTCCTGAAGCCTCTCCGAAGTCATTACAGAAGGGCTGAACTGATCTGTCTCCCGACCTCGGTGGAAGGTGGACGCCAAACGACCCGAAGCCACCTGTACTTCGGATGGCTGAGCAGCAGAGGAGCTATCCCGAGCCGAGGTACCCACTTCGGGCTCATCGATAATGTTGTCTACACTAGATGACATTAGTCAACTAAAGGGAAGGAACAAATTGAAAGGGGAAAGGAAGCTCGGGAGGACTCACCAAAAGAAACGCAACCAGACTGGGAGAATTGGATGAACTGGAAGACCCGACTATGAGACCTCCGACGCAAGCTCAAACGCTGATGATGAGAGCTTTGTGGCAAAGAAAATGGCCAAGGGTCCCCCTATTTATAGCCACAACTGCGGGTTCCTGGAGGCGAAAATGGTTTAGTGCATTTTTTACATCCGCGAAGTCCAAATCGCGTGAGATCCGCACGTAATCCAGTCACGACTTGAGTCTTTTTTTATCAAAGTGGGCACTAGATCGGTTCAGCTGGATGGAGCGCATGACAAAGCGGCATGAATACCAACGCCAAATCCACCCGGCGTATCATAACCTCCCTGCGCTGGGTCATCGCCGCCAGCGCAGGGAGGGGGGGCAATTGATGGAGGGTGATTTTGCTCGACCTCGCAGCACGGGTACACGTGGGCATGACCTTACTCAAACAGTGCAACGGACGTGACCACAACTCGGAGGGAAGGTTCCCCTGAGTTCAACTCGGCAATTGGGCGGATAAACCACTCGCCGAAAGCCATCTCACTCGCTTCTCCTCCTCGAGGTTAAGGCACTTTGGGACGCCCCGAGTTTGGGTCATCCTGACCTTTCTTGAGGCCCGAGCTCCTCCCAATGGACCTCAAGCCACTCCTAGACAGGAACGCACCGTTCCATCTTTAGACACCACAAGGCATAGACACCTCAGGTTAGCCAGCTCGACATAACTTGCTACAGGCAGCTCGTCACTCAAAAGACAACCCGACTCAGGGTAATCCGCGGAAGGGTAGTTCAAAATACCACAGGAAGGCTTCGTGCTTGACTATCATACCCGAAAAATCTGTGGACAGCAGACATGTCCCTCATCAGATAGCGCCGCGCCTGTCACCATCAGAGAGGTGTCTCGCACCTGACAAGCACGTACCCTGCAATGATGGCCCCGCACATGCCACCTCAGCTTTGCATGTAACGGATTTGGTAACTGACAGTGGCGGTTATACCTACCCTGTCAGAAGCCAGAGGGCCTGAAGTAACGGAATTCAATTATAAGGGGCTTATTCTCAAGGAATAAGGTATCTTTGAATCACCTGCACAATCTGCACTCTTAGCCTTCGTTTTTCCTTTGCTTCTTGCACAGAATACTGACTTAATCATCGGAGTGTTCCCGCCAGGCAAACCCTCAGGAGTTCTTCTTTTAACTCTCATCTCAGGTACCTCTCGGGAGCCACATGAGTGCCGGCTAGGAGTGACTAGATCGCGCTACATCAAGGTTCATCGACTATTTCCTACACTTTCTAGGTAGGAAAGGGGTGGATTATATGTGCCCACTCCTATCTCATTAGTGTTGCCGCACACATACATTTGTGGGTGCGATTGGCAAGTTTGGTGTTACCGTCGAAGATGTGGCTGCTCTACTTGCATTGTCATTGGGCGGTGTCATTTCAGCCCACAATTTACATTATGCCAAGTCTATTCCCAACGGTTCGTCAGATCTGTATACAAAGTTGGGGAAGGAGCTCGACACTTTCAAGGCGTAGGTGGATGTGACAACTGCTCAGGGAAAATGGCTCCTCAAAGCCTGGATTGGTTAATGGTTTGAGAGCAAGGTTACGAAGTTGGGCGGTGTCGTTTGAGCGTGACTCCTTGGCGCTTGTCTTCGATATCTCTTAGTATTGCTACGTTGGAGGGCAATGGTTATGGGGATGTGTCATTGGATGTTTGCTGTCGGAAGCGGTGGCCGAATGCAAAGAGAGAAAAACAGTTTGGTGTTCGTGAGATTGAGTTAGAGCTTGCTTCTTTGGAGGGTTTTGTTTCTCATCCATATGCTCACCCTATTTTTCATGCCATGCCTTTCTGCATAGGCATCAGTGTTTTGAGTGTGGTGATCAGCAATGTGTGGTGGATACTGATTACCCTATGGTTTGAGCTGCTCGATTGATTTTGTGGCCTGGTGTGGTGGCCTATTTGGACCATGCCGAAGTATCAGTAACGATGTGCAAAGATATCATAGACCATGATGTGTGTATGAAGTTTTATGTGGAATATATTAGACCATGATCTGTTCAAAGATATCATAGACCAGGGTATGTAGAATCACTCCTACAATTGCTAAGGCCTTCTTGGGATTGGTAGGGTATGTGGTCGCACTAGGGGTTGCCAAGGCCTTCCTGGGGTTGTCAGTGTATGTGATCACACTTGGGGTTGCCAAGGCCTTCCTAGGGTTGCTAGTCTATGTAGAATTTCTCTTATGGTTACCAGGGTATGTGAATGTACTTAGGGTTTCCAATGCCTTGTTGTTATTGTTTCTAGGGTATGTAGAATCGCTCTTGGGGTTACCAATGTAGAATCACTCTTAGGTTGCCAGGGTATTTAATCGCACATGGAGTTGCCAAGGTATGTAGAATCACTCCTGGGGTTGCCAGGGTGTGTGATCGCACTTGGGGTTGCCATGGTATGTGATCGCACTTGGGGTTTCTAAGGTATGTAGAATTGCTCTTGGGGTTGCTAGGTAATGTGATCGCACTTAGGGTTGCCAAGGTCATCCTATGGTTGCCAGGGTATGTAGAATCACTCTTGGGGTTGCTAGGGCCTTCCCGAGGTTTCCAGGGTATTAGATTGCACTTGGGGTTGCCAGGATATGTAGAATCTTTCTTGGATTGCCAGGGCCTTCATGGGGTTGCTAGGGTATACAATCGTACTTGGGGTTGGGAAGGTATGTAGAACCATTCCTGGGTTTCTAGGGTATGTGATTGCACTTAGGGTTGCCAAGGCCTTCTTGGGGTTGCCAAGGTATGTGATCGCACTCTGTAACAACTTTCTTCGAGGCTAGGGCGTTAGCTTCCTCATACTCTTCCACAATGGTGTAATAGCTCCTTCCATTTTCGTCTATCACTCGTACACACCTAGGTCACTTCTTTCTCTCTAAAGTCACTGGAGGCTCATTCACTGGGTCCTGCAGTCACACAATTTCTACTTGTGGTACTTGAGTTTGCCCTTCTTCAGTGAGCTTTGTGTAATATAAGGCGTCTTGCAAGTGGGTATTTGATTTGTCAAACGGGACGTGAGTGGCTGGGATCCTAATAGTGCAACCCTTGTGCTTGGCTTTTATGCATTCATGGTAGGTGGATGGGACTAACGACATGCCGTGTATCAGCAGTTGCCCTAACAGGGCATGGTACGTCGTTTTTTCCAGTGATTACCTAAAACTCATGGTTGATGAAGAAAGGTCCAATGGCTACTACCAAATCGATCGACCCCTCAATGACAAACGTGTTTCCGTTAAAATTTGTGACCTCCATGGGCAGCCCTTTGACACTTTCTGTTTGTATATTCATGAGCTTGAGGGTGTGGAGGGAAATTAGGTTCAAAGAGCTTCCATGATCAATTAACGAGCATCGCATCTCGTACCCCCTATTTTGGCCATGATATACAGGGGCCGGTTGTGATGGGGGTTTATGGCCAACATGTCATATGGGGTGAACTCCACATGGGACTTGTCTATGCAGCAAGGTTCGAGTGGTCTCCTGAAAGCTTCCACTAGTGCCATGAGAGCGAGCTGTCTCAACGTGGCATTTGCCCCCTGTTTACTGAGAAACTACTGTAGGTCTAGGTTCTACTCAAACTATTGTATCATGTCTTGTGTGATCACCTCTTGACAATTCGACCATGTTTATCCTGCCTCCTCATGAGTGCGCGGGGAGGGGGTCAAACTGTTGTATCAATAGTAGGGCTCTTTGGTGTTCCAGGTTTTGCGATCAACAACATATGCCTCATTTCTAGTGTACTACGACCCTAATGAGTTTGGTTGTGATGTTGGGGTAGTGATGGCCTGTGTTGTTCTCTTAGTGCGCTTCCAGAGTTGGCTAAAGGTTTCAATTTCGACGTTCTCGATCCCAATTCTATATGTTGGGTGCATCCCCTAGAAGCACTACTCCACAAAGCCTTTTTTTTTTGTCGCGTGCTCTTTTAGACCGAGTGCATTAATTTTTGGAATTGCATGACGTATGCCAAAAGGTCTTCTCCAACACGTTGTTCCGTGTTGCATAGGTCTGCCATTGTCAGCCTCTACTCGAGAGTGAACCACTTGGACAAGAACTTCTTTGCTAGCTCTGTCCACGAGTCGATGCTCCACACCATTAGGTTGACCGAACCACGAATATGCCAGTTCGGTCAAGGATTTAAAGAACTCCCAGACCTTTAAGTCTTCATCCAAGGCAAACACTCCTAGTGCATCTTCAAACTTGTTGATGTGTTCTTGTGAGATACCTTTCTACTTGTCATATTGTGGCCACTACTGCAAAGGAATGTAACCAGAGGGATATGGCTTGTATAAGATGCAATTGGAGTAAGGTTTCTAGAGTATGAGTGTGGGATAGGTTTTGTTATGACTTTCTTCCACCAGACCCTGAACATATTCCCTTATCTCCATTCGACTGATGGGCGCCGCCGTTGTCGCATTACCCCATGGGACTATGCAAGTTGTTTGACAGCGGAGAATCGAGTGCTTTGTATTGTGTCTGGTGCAGCTGCAAGGTTGGCTCTGGATGGATGCTCAATCGTTCCAGGGTTTAGACCTCTATGGTGGTTAGCAGGGAAGGACATAGAAGGGACAATAGGAATGAATGGGGAGTATTCAGCTGTCGTTGTAGGGTGTTTCTCATTTCAATTTGCATCAATTCTAGATAGTCGAAACGAGTTTCGTAGTTGTACACCTTATTGGCCAAGTTTTCAATATCAGCCTGTTTAGTGGTTTTCTGGATAATTTGGTCCTTGACTTCCGGGTTACCATTGTCAAGATTATTGGGTTGTTCTTCTTGGATAGGGAAAAGGTTGATTCTGTGAGCATCCATCCTCTGCAATCAAGGATGAACCAAAGATTCTAATGTAGGTGGTGTGGTAAGGCTAAGTATGGTAGTCTCCTTGAAGGATGAAGAAAGGCTAGGAGTCTTGGGTAACAAAGGTAGGTTAACATCTTCTATTGACAGAATTGTGTATTTGTTATGATCCACACCCCCTTTTATAAGGGAAGATCCCGAGGCCCTGAAGGGAAGGAGTCGAAGAGGGTTTGACTCCTATATGGAATGAGAATTTTCTATTTGGTGTTGGTTGTCAAGGGGACACTGCAAGGGGTTCGCCATGAGTCTCATGAGATCATTATAGGACAAAGGTTCCTTACCTTTGATGATTTTCATAGTACAAGTGTGTTACTTCCCTTCGCGGGTCTCCTATATTGACATGGTGTAGGTGACTTCAGGACTAGTTTGACGTGTCCTACTTAATCTTGCTAGATCTCTTGCTACAAGTGGCTTTGGTTGATGGTTTTTTGTCCATCACAGGTCCGTGATGGCTTCAAACTCATCATGAATGTTTGTTGGATTACGGGTTTATCGTAGGTCCATGGTGTGTTATGGACTTCATCGCAGACCCGTGTTGGCCTATGTGTCGCCTTGGGTGTTTCTGTGGTTCTAGCTTGATACCTCCACACTAATCGTAGTTGTGGTGAACAACATGTACTTACAAGTACTTTTAGGAAAGCACTATTATAAAAGTAATTTTATGAAAGTACTTTTTTGAAAGCACTTTTATAAAAGTACTTTGATGAAAATACTTTTACTTAAGTACTTTTATGAAAGTACTTTTATAAAAGCACTTTTACGAAAGCATTTTTATAAAATCACTTTTGCGAAAGCACTTTTATAAAAGTACTTTTATGAAAGCACTTTTATAAAAGTACTTTTGTGAAAACATTTTTATAAAAGCAGTTTTATGAAAACACATTTATAAAAGCACTTTTATGGAAGTGATTTTATAAAAGGACTTACAGAACTATTTACAAAAGCACTTTTAAAAAAGTATTTTACGGAAGTGCTTTTATCAAATTACTTTTATGAAATCTCTTTTGTAAAAGTACTTTTATAAAAGCACTTCTATAAAAGTACTTTTATTCATTGACTTTGTATTGGATATTTTGAAAATTTGAAAGAAAATGAAGGAGAAAATAGTCACAATTGCTTATTTAAGTGCTTATTGGAGAAAAAGACCACCAAACACCCAATATAAAATAAGTGCTTATTTTTTAAAATAAGCACTTGAAAAAGTTGGGTGCCAAATTAATACAAATAAGTGCTTATTTGAATAAGCACTTATTTTTAACATAAGCACTCCCAAACATGGCCTTGGGAATATCTCTATGATTGTGATTTGCAATGTGCCGTTGTCTATTTAGTCTATTAAGGGATCGACTTCAATGCTCACAAGACTGAGGTCACTCTGTTCGCATGCTCACAAGACTGAGGTCACTCTGTTCGCATAGCCTTTCAATAGCCGTGCATTGTGAATATCTCTATGCTTTTTTCATCGGAAGATATTCCCAAGTAGGAATGGCAATTTCCCCCATTTCCCCGATCCCCGTGGGATCCACCCCGAGTGGGGCAGGAATGGGGAGGATTTTCCTATGCGGTGATGGGAATGGGGAAAATTTCATCCCTATTAGCGGGGACCGAGGTCCCCGCCCCGTGGGTCCCCACTAATATACATGTATATATTAATATTTTTAGAAATATGGATGAATATCGTAGACATGTGAATTTTTTAAGCCAAATAAGTGGGTTTAATTTATATGATAGCCTCTAAATAATATGGGCCTCCATGGGCCCAAGGCCCTAGTTTACATAAATATGTCTTGGTGGCTTAAGGATCCAAGTGTATTAAGTTCAATCTGGCCCCTCCCCTATTGTAATAGGGTGGTCCCATTGGTAAGACCACTAACTCTTACATAATGGTGCATGTATTGGAGTTAATACTAACCTAACACCCCACTCACATGGGATTGATTAGCTAAGTGGGCTGAGGTGGCAGCCTTAATCCTTGGCGATAAATAGCCTTGCCTAGGAAGAGAAGTGGTTCCTTTTTCCCTTTTTGAGAGAATCACACTACAAGAAGATCTTAGACACCAATACTGAAGATTGCAAGCAACCACAAGCTCCTGCAACCTCCAGTAGCTACAAGATTCAGAGAGAAGAAAGAAGGGAAAAGCTTATTAGTTCTCTACAACACACTTGGATTCAAGTTTTCCAAAGAAGATCAAGCCACCACAAAAGGCACCCTTCTTAGAGAAGCATCCTTCACAGTCGATCAAGCGCGAAGCCCAGAGTGAAGAAATCTACACCAAATCTCTCAAAGCACTGAAATCAAGGAAGTCTACATCAACACTTCAAACACTTCAAGAAGTACGAGAAAATGCCAACGGCCCTCGTCTTCACCAAATTCGACTGTTAATCAGAGGTTGCTCACGTCATCGAGTAGAAATCAAAGAGAGTTCGTTCCCTTGTTTGTTTTCTTTATTACAAATTTATTTTTGTAATTTGTCTCCATATTTTTTGCTAATTGAAATGCACGAAATTTGTGTCGACAAATATGTTTGAATCTTTTTTAATAAGATTGTAATTTCTAATTATTTTATTTTTTAAAATAAAATAAAAAACAAAAACAAAATGAATAACATTATAAAAAATCATGAAGAATGGGGATCCCCACGGGGATGGGGATGGAGATAACCTTATCCCCATTAGCGGGAACGGGGATAGGGATGGGGATTTTTGCGGGGCAGGGCCCTTCCCCGCCCCATTGCAAGTCCTATTCCCAAGGCTGCAAGAACTGCGCTAACGGTGTGAGCTTGATTCTCCAATTGTACACGCATGGAGAGAGGAACCGGATTCAGTCAGAGCAAAGTCCATTCCAACAGCCATCATAGCCTTGCATTGAGAATATCTCCCTATCAAATAAAGAATAGAAGTACGGAGATATTCCCGATGAAAGGTTGTAAAGGCTGTTCGAACGGACCTAGCTCTGACTGAAGCCGATCACGTGGAGAGAGTAGGAATGTAGGATTGAGTGGCGCCAGCACTCGCTTTGCAAAATGCCAAAAACGGTTTAACCGCAATAAGTCAACCACCTAACGTTCAAGAAAATCCTTATCCTACTTACCCGCCAAAGTACGAACTCAAAAAACCTGTTAGTTGAACGAAGTGGAGAGACCTTTGAATTATCCACTGGTCTTCCTCCCCTACCCGTCAATCTCCTCTTTAGACCATCGTCGTCGTCGTCATCATCATTCTCCCTCTTTCTCTTTCTCTAGATGCAGAGCAGTCCTCCATCCATCTCCCGATTTCCTAATCCATTCAATTTTTGGTCAACAGTGCGGCCATGAACAGACCAGCTTTCCAATCTCCGAGCTTCTCGTATCGTTGGCAAGAATCTTGTTCCTTCTTGATCGCCCCTTTAACTCTATGGCTATGTGGCATGTAATCTTTGTTCTTTTTTATCCTTTTTCTATGCCATGTTTCTTGACAGATCTTTGATTCTAAAACTAGCAAAATGTCCCTTTCCCTTATTTATTGCAGTTTCTCTCAGTCTGCACTATGGTTATTATGGGAATCTTCATCTCATGTTGGGACCAAACTCGTCACGCTTGTTGAAGGAAAGTTCGATCTTCGTGGAGACGATACAGGTCAGAGATGATGCAAAGAAAGGGGTTCTTCTTTATGGGTTCCCAGAGAAGCCTGAATTGACCTTGGAAACTAGTTGGAATGTCTCAAATTATCTGATTGTTGGATCCTACCGTCGACAGGTTATATGCACTACCAATACCCTCTGTTTCTTTTTCTGACTTTTAATTCTTGCATTTTCTTTTGGTCTCTGTTTCCTCAATTTTGACTAGATAGATCAAAATTAGTTCAGGCTTGAAATATTCTTCTTTTAGGGATTCTCATTGTGGTTGAACAAGGGATCAAGGATTCATTTAAGATGGGGAGTTCATAGTAGTGGTTTCAGTGACCTCCAAGTGGTTGTAATTAAAGGTAATGCTATCTTGTCCTAATTTTCTACTGTTTCTTCGATCCCACAAAATTAACAATCCATTAATTAATTACGTCTGCCTATTCCACAGGAGAGCAGGATTTTGAAACACTGGACCCAAATTCCACAAACTCTTCTAAGTCCCTTGTGTTCAGCAGTCCAACAAAAGGTAATAGAGTCTATTCATTCAAGGAGAACATTTTATTAATTAGAACACACTTCACAGAGTTCTTCATCTTACAAAATCAACAACCCATTAATTAATCAGCCTTATTTTTTGTGAATGAGGTACTGCTTGTTATTATTATTATTATTTTTTTCCTAAGTGATTGTTGATCTGTTATGGTTTAATTGATGAATATGATCCTTGATTCTTAATGGAGTTCTAGAATGATAACAATATAACATGAGAGAGTGATGAATTGTAGGCAATGGGGAAGCTGAATACATCATAGAGGAAGACGACAGTTACTATGTGGGCGCAGTGAACATGAACCCCAAGAGCGTCATAATGGAATTGAGCACCAATGTTCTGTCTAAGATGTATGACACCAGCAAGGCAGCAAGCAAATGTTCCACGATAAATGGATCGTGCAGTCTCGAACTTCTTTTCCCCAATACTCATTTTCTCATTCTAACAACTCCCGACAATGTAATAGCTCTATCTCATTCACTTTATTGTTTCAGTTTCTAAAACAGAAATCAAGTAAGAAACTTCTCAACTGTTCATGCTTAATTAATCACAGGGTGATTTTGATGGATGGTATATTGAGCTCTCTTTCATCGCTCGCCTGGCTACTTATGTTGTGATTTTAGGTATACCAGTTACATACCCATTTCTTTGTTTGACCTTCTAAAGTTTAATTCCTGGGACTCAGTGATATACGATGCTTTGTTTCTGCACTGCAGGGATTATATTGGTTGCTATTTTGTTGATCTTGAAATACTTTGGAGTTTGTGAAGGCGAGAGAACAGTGGAACAAGTTACAGATGAAGTAAGAGAGAACGAGACCAGTCCATTACTGCCAGAGAAGGCAATTCCATTTTCTTATGGAACAGGCGAAGAAGAAGATTCGGAGTCAAGTATGCATGGCTCTTCAGAAGATTTGTACGATGGGAAGATATGTGTGATTTGCTATGATGAACAACGCAATTGCTTCTTTATTCCTTGTGGTCACTCTGCCACCTGCTATACATGTGCTGAGAGGTAAACCATTGAAGAGTTGGGACTGCTTTTTGACATAAAAGTCATACGGAGTCTAGTCTATATATCAAGGTAGCTTACAAAGGATAAACTTTTGCAGGATTGTGGAGGGAGAAAACAAGGTATGCCCAATATGTCGAAGGCTCATTCACAAAGTCAGAAGATTGTTCAATCCCTGAAAAACGCCTAATATAAGATAATAGTTGCGTTTCGTTCATCCATCTTGGGAAGTGGATGGGTAGATTGTATTCATTTACTCAGGAGGAGATCTGTGGGTTTGTGCTTGAGTGAGAGAGATTGTGGGTTTCCGCTTCATCCTAGTCCTAGCCTCTTTGAATAGCTTGGCTTATTGAGTGAGAGGTTAGCTGGTTGCTGAACCAGCTAAGCTCAATCTTCAGCTTAGCCGGTCAGCCCTACCAAATGGGCTCTTAGAGTCAACTGCTGCAGGCGGCAATAGCCTATACCGGCTATACGGATCAGTTTATATTCCACCGTTTGGGCTAGACCTGACCAATCTGGCCTTGTCATTTCACTGGAAGGTAATATTTCTGTTGAACAAACACTATTTTTTAACTTAGGTTCCCCGTACAATCTTTCATATATATTTCTGCCACAGGGAAGGATAACGAAAAAAATTAGTTGAAGAACCGAGTTAAGTAGTTTCTGAGTAGGTAATCCCATTTTCTACTTTTTTCCCTAGTCTTTCCCTAATTATGTATTCTCTATCCTATTTTTTTCTTTTTAGTTAGTTATTTATTTTTAATATTGAAGAACAATAAAACATTAGTTAAATGAGAATTATTTTTCTTTTTAAAATTGTTTTTCATTTTTAAGTGGGAAATTTTATATCAAATTTAGGATTGTTTACAAACAATGATAAATCGACCTTTTATGTTTGGGTCGGTTTTGGTTTAGTCTTTAAGTAACCCAACCAGGTCAAGTCAGTTGAAAAAAATATATTAAGCCGACCAAACCCAACCCGTGAACAACCCTACCAAGAACCAATGGAACTGACCTTAACAAGGCCATTTCGAGGCCGATTCCAATCGGTTCAGGGTAGAATTGACACATTTGCTCACTCCTAAACAAAAGCATATTGCTTTTTTGATGTAGCAGTTGTTTCCATTTTGAAAAGTAAAATAATATATATTGGCAAAGATCCCTTAGTTTACTCAAAAAAAAAAAAAAAAAAGGTTTGTTCTGACCTTGGGGTAAGTGTTCCTGGTACAAACTTGGCCCATTAATGGATAGAGAGTGGAATATGTAGGAGGAATTCCCATCTCCTGCCCATGAGAACTTTGCCCATGTTTATCTCAGACATACACGGAGTACATCTCATCCTCTGCATAGTATTATGCAGGGAGCGATATTCCCAATTGATGGGGGTAGTGTATTAAGGGTAGGCGTGGGCAGGAACCTCAAATGGTTAGATTTTGAAATAATAGTCTAGATTTGAAATCATGGTAGTAGCAAAATCTTGTGACCATCCAATAAATAAAACATGGACACACTAGTAATACACCCAAACCCTGTCTTTTGATTTTAAAACAATTCAAAGATTAGACTGTTGTGAGAATTTGTGCAACAATGGTCACAAACTCACAGCAAATGTCCGCACTGTTTCAAAAAGCAATTTTGTTCTTTATATATTTGTATGTTCAATGAGATTGATTATTGTTATCCCGGTTGACAATTTCCATTCTTGCTTACGATTCAAGCACGGCCTCGAAATGGCCCCGAAATCTAATATATATACCCATATCAGTGTAAATTTTGCAATATGTTAGAATTGGCCAAACCATTTCATAAGGCTTAGTTTGGAAGGAGTATAAATACAAATATATAAAGTGTAAATAAATATAAAATAATATAAAATACAGGGTTTTATACTGTATATATTTGTGTTTATACTCGTTTCAAACTGAGCCTAAAGGGGTAAATCTTAAAATTCGGATCCGTGCGCGGACCATATTCAGTTTTCATAGGTTTATCAGTAATTGGTTCAGGCTATTTTGTATATTAAACCTATGCTCTTCTCCAATTACTGATATCCATTTTATTATATTCTCAGTCCCACTGAGGCTCCTTGCTGCCTATTAAGGCATTCTTTCGGTCTATGAAATCCCATTTCTGAACCAAAAAAAAAAAAACCAATTATAGCATTTCCGTCTTAGCCCATAGCGGTCCATCTTCGGTTTTGCCTCTTTAAGCTCTTTGTTAACCTAGTGTGGTCATTATTGGCCCATTCTTGCATTGGCCCAATGTGGCACGTTAGGTTTCATTGTATTGGCTCAAGAAGCTAGTCCATAAAAACATTTTAATTGACCCAATAAGGCCTCTTTTAGCCCATCTTTAACTTGACCCATGTGGCCCAATTGTGTAGCCAGCCTATGAAGGCTTTCTCTCCTGAAAATGTAGTATGACCTACTAAAATGATATGTCATTGCTTTGCCACATCATCACCACATTGGAACATCATCATCGTTTAGAGCTTTGGATGTGAAACACACGTAGATGTTTGATCCCATGTGTTTCAAGGGGCAGGTTAAGGAATGAGATACGGACGAGGATAAGATATGCTGAGTTGTTGAGATAAGATTGAAATGTAATGTTTGAATTGCTTTAGGATAGAAGAATTTGAGTCAGTTTGAGAATTATCCATTTCAGTTTATAATTGATGTAATTTCTCAAAATTAAGTAATGTAATAATTGTACCTTTCTCGGGAATTGTACACTTTGTGTTGTTTCTTTTTATCACTGTTTTTGCTCTCCAAAATAACTTCTCATTGAGCGCTCTCAATTTGCTTACCAAGTTAACATCAGTTACCACTTATCCACCTTTATCCTCTTAGGTTATGTTTGATTTAAAGGAAAAGGTAGGGAAAGGAAGGAAAAGATAGGGAAGCTCATACAAGGTTTTCTTACATTTCCTTTCCTTTTCCCACATTTTCCTTCAAATCAAACACAGCCTTGGATCATCTGTGTTTGGACTCATCAGAAAATCCCTACAAGTCTATACAAAATAGTGTCAAACAAATTATAATTGAACTTATTTTTTATATTCATTTTAGATTGGAGATATCTCCCTTCTGTAAACGTTTATATCATCAATCAAGCAATCTATCTATCTATCTATATGCCTATCTGACTATCTATTCTATATAAAACAAGGTGGTCCATGTAAAAGGACCTCTCCTTGCTCCAAACCCCCCATGCTGCTCTCTCCTTAATTCTTTTCACTCCCCATTCCCACCACTCCTAAACTACTAAGTCATTGGTCTTTAAAATTTCCTTGCTAAAAGCATTCTTAATATCTCTCAATTTATCCCTTCTTCCTAAAATCTCTCCACACTCCTAATATATTGCCCTTAAAATCTCTCACTTTCTAACCCAACTTTTCAATTATTTAAGCCACACCATCTCCTAATTCCTAAAACCTTTCCTCATTCTTTAAATATTGCTCATAACTAACTTTTTTATACTCTTAATTAATCCCCACTTCGTCAATTCTAACTAAGACACGACTCTCTCTCTCTCTCTCTCTCTCCACTACTCGTTTGGTTCATTAATCCAACCTAGTTATGACCCATTTACTTTGGTTCATTGAAACCATAATATATATATATATATATATATATATATATATATATATATATAAATATATTCTGCAAAAACAAATTTCAACAGTTGAAATCAGCTGCCAGCAGTTTAGATTTCCATTAGAGAGAGTGCATCCCCGATCATTCACTTTGTCTGACAAATGGGCTGATTTTGTCATTATGATCACCCACTCGATTGAAATCAACTGCCAGTAGTCTAGGGGTCAGGTGTAATATTCCAGTTTTGCCCATCTATCTCCAAGGTCCAGGGAAATACTAGAATTTGGGTCCAATTTAGGGTTTCAAGAAAACCCACACTACATGTACCTCAAGTCTCACTCTGGCAGCTGAGACAAGCCACCCCAACCAACTTGGTGGTACATCAGTGTCTGCCTTAACAGGATAAATCTCCCCAGATTTATCCAATGACTGTGAAGATTCTAAACTAACACATGTTTCATATGTGTCCAGTTTAAGGGTATTACACAGAAACACACCATAATAACATAAATCAAATATGTACTTTATTCATTTACAATAGATGTCATAATGTACATCATGCTAATTGGAGCTAAGGGCATACATTGTCTAACAAAGCTATCTTTACCACCTAAAATTCCTCTTAAAACACCTCTTAATCTAGGTACCACTATCCCCTATTTTCTCTTAAATTATCTCTTATTATCTTTAATTCTTTTTAATCCTCTCCACTACCTTTCATCTATATCTACCTAAAGAAAGTTTGAATTAAATTTTAATAGTTATTTAAATATTATAACAAAAAATATGTAATAACTTTGTAATATTTATTAAAAACAAAAATAAAATTATAATCAGATTATTAATAATTTATCAGCAAAAAAAAAGATTATTAATAATTTTATAATATATGGAATCCAAAATGAAATTATGTAATATCAACATAAATTATAATTTTACAAATTAAAAATTTTAGTAACAAAATTATTTATTTTTTTTAAATAATAAAAATTATAAAATTTAAAATATTATTTATTTCAATAGAAAAATATTTTAAATAACAAAATATTAAAATAGCTAAATAACTATACAAAATATTTAATATTATGTAATAACTAAATATTATTTTAAAATTTAAATAAAAAATTTATTTAAACTTATTTTTAAATAATAAAACTTAAAAAAATAAATATTTTTAAAATATGTTAAATAAAATATTAAAATAGATATATAATTATATAAAGAAATATTTAATATTATGTAATAACTTTTCAATAAATAAATTTTAAATATTTTATTATATTTATTTTGTAGTTATTGTATTTTTATTATTTATTTATTTATTATATTTTTGTTATAAATTTATTTTCAAGAATTGAGTATTTTCACTATAAATTAGAAATAATTATTAGAGATTAAACTATTGTTATTTATTGGAGGTTTAAATATTAATTTAGTTGGAATTAGAAGTGTTCATGGGCCAGGTCAGTTTGGTTACAAATTGTTTTGCCAACCAAATCAACTTAGTCGGGTTAGGGAGTTGGTTACCTAAAACCAGCCAACCATTAGTGAAAACCAGTTAACTCGGGTTGTATCAGTTTGGTCAGTTGATTTAAAAGATTTAAAGTTAAAAAAAATCATTTTAAAAATTAAGATGATATTGTTGAAAAAATAAATTAAATTTTTGAATTTATGATATCAGATATTTTAGACTAAGAAATATGAGAATTTTCCCACTTTCCCGTATGAGAAAAGTTATATTTAAATTATAAAATATTAATATATATCTACGGTTGGCTTGGTTCAATTTTGGTTGGTTTACAAATGACCAAACCTGGTCAGGTTGGGAAATTGCTAAGCTAAAGCCAATTGGAAATACTAGAAAACCAACCAACTCGTACTGAGTTGGGTTAGGTTGGTCGGTTTCATTGATTTGATGAACAACCCTAGCTGAAATTAATTATTATTATTTTTCTATTGCAGAAAAATTATTAAAAATAATCTATAAAATATATATAATTATTAACTATTTAAAAAATTAAAATATAGAACAATTGTCTATTCTTATATATTTCTATTGTTTAACTTTTAGCTTAAGAGTGCACTAACATAAATAGGTTGGGAGCTCTTCTTGTCCAAAATTTAACTCCTTTAACTCATCCACCGCCGCCTTCCCTCCTCCCTCATAGGTGGGTAGTGCTTGTTTGATTTCAGAATCAGAGGACGAGGAATCATCATCTGTTAGTTGCTTCACCGTCACATGGTTGCAACAATCATTTTCTTCCTCTTTGGATTACTCTTCTTCTCCTTGAGAAGTTGAGGCTTGATTTGTGAGTATCACTGTTTGTTGCTTAACTGTCAGGGTATCACTAAGGGTTATTTCCAATGATGCCTGATGCTTCATGTATGAAGGGATAAAACTACGAGGTTCATCTCTCCTTTTTGCTACCTCTAGATCATTCATCTTCCTTGGATTTTTTCTTGATGCCCCCATTTGTTTGAATATTGAGGTACGTGGGTTCAGTGTTCCTATTCTATCAAATGCTGATACTCGCTTGTTGATAGGCTTTTCAGGTTTTTCCTCTAGGACTTCACTAGTAATCTGATGAATGTTGGCTTTCTTTTGCAAAAACTTTTTTGGCATGAATCCTAACCCAATTCTTGTTTGGGGTATGGTGTGTCCATTTTCAAGCAATTTACATTGTGTCTTTGTCAATGGAATCACATGCTCATTGATAACTTCACCCATTTTCTTTGGTTCCCCTTTTCCATATCCAGTATTCTCGAAAAGTTTACATACTTTAGGATTGAACCATCCCTTTGGACGCTTCTCGACATGGGTCGATTTACTTTCGCCTTGTGATGATGCTATCCTCATTGCAAACCTCCTAGGAGGTGAACTAATGGTTCTAGGGTTCTCTAATGTTGGCACTGGGAGGACTGAGGCATCTTTTAAGACCTCTAGATCTTTCTCCAAAATTACAGAACTAGTACTCTTATGAGCAACTGCAAATGGAGGTTGTCTCTCTTTTGTATGGGATTTTGGTACATAACAAAGTACCGAGGTTACCTTTTCTAGGGCACCATTGGATTTATCTCCTTTTTCCTCGACCATTGGAGTAGGAAGGGCCTCCAGGCATGGTTGACGTGAGTCAATGCCTTTAGGATTTGTGACTTTACTAGACGAGGGAACAGAGACTAGTAACGCTTCTGAATTTACCTTGTTTTCTGAATAGAACTTGGCATTTGTGAAATATGATTCAGCACATGTGAATGACTTATCTTCTATTAATGACACACTTCTAGATGCCATCTCTGTAGTACTTACAGCATTAGTGTAATGTAGAAGGAATCACCCTAGTCTCATGCAACCAAGGGTGTCCAAGGAGTAAGTGGTATGAGGTTCTAGCATTAATGATATGAAAAAGCACTAAAGATATCAAGTCTCTAATGGTGAGTTTAAGGCAGATTGTGGCAATAACGAGTTGTCCTCCTTGATTAAAACCTTGAATCATCAGCTTGCTCTTGGTTAGCTCATCTCGAGAGATGCCTATCTCTTTCATTGTTTGGATTAGCATGATATTAACAGCTGATCCATAGTCAATGAGTATTCGATATATCTTTTGATCCCGAACATACCCTGTGACGTAAAAGGGTCTATTATGAGGATGGGACCCCAATTGTAAATCTTCATCTGAGAAGGTAATGGTGGCCATGCATGAGGAAAGTTCCCTTTCAATGACGATCCTCTCCTTGTAATCACTAGGATTTGTAAGAGCACAACTAAGAGCACGTTGAACCCCTTCTAGAAATTGTAGTGCTATGTACAGACTAAATTGCATTGGAATTTCATTAAGTTGGTCGATGACTTCATCAATATCCATAACTTTTCCATCTTTACTTATTCTCTTTTGGGGATACATCTTCCGCAGGCATGGCATAACATGTGTTACCATATGTACCTTCGCACACTCTCTAGAAAAGAAGCTTGTTGGAATATACTCTCATAGAGTGATTAGGAAGCGGGGGGGGGAGGGGGGTTAACCCTCACTTTCTTTCTCTTGGGTGGTATATGTGATTGAACCTTCATCATGTGTAACATGATGCTTTTGTCGTGTAATGGTGATCCAACCCTCATCATCTACAAGTGATATGATGGAACAGGGTGAAGGAATTTCCTCCAAACTAAGATCTTGCACTTGTATTTGGCTTAGTAGTGCCCTTGATGTGGGATCACATACAATGCGGTTAAAAGTACCAAACACAATTTTGTATGGTGGTACTACTGATGACCGGTGAGTTTCTAGGGGGGACTTAGTATCAGGGGACCCAAACATGATAGTTGTCATGTTGGTTTTTGTTTTTGAGAACAAAAGACTTTTTGACTGGATGACTGATTATCCGAAGGTAGCAGCAATACTTGGGGTGGTTAGTCTGCCTCTCTTCTTCTGGGTGCTTATAATCATGTAGCTTTATTAATTCTTGGGCTAGAAGAGCATTTAGCATCCTCGGCACATCGGAGTTTGAGAATATGTACACCTTTGCTTCTAACTCCTTAAGAGAGAGCTTTCATTTTTCAATTTTCAGGCAAGCGATTGACTTTGTCACTTCCTTTCCCCTTTTGCTCCTGGAAACCCTAAGAGGGGCCGTTGAAGTTGTCAAAACTTCCTTTGGTTTATATGCCTTTACCTCCCTTTTTCTGTCTTTCTTTTTCTTTTTTCCTTTTAAAAGTCTTGTGATCATTGTTCTCCAAAAGTGGCTAAGCAAAGCTCCATGTCATGGGCATGGGTGGCCAGTTCTTCGAACACCCAGGGTTTTATTCCCTTCAAGATGTAATGTAACCCCCAATGCATACCCTGAATGTAGGTATCTATGGCTGACGCCTTAGTGAGCTTGTCTCAATAGTTAAGATAGAAATTTCTCCACCTGTCAATGTAGTTAGCGACTAGTTCATCTTTCTTTTGTTTTGTGGTGGTAAATTTATACATGCTTATAGTACACCAAGTACTGTAGAAGCGATCCAAGAACTCTCTTTCTAATTGGTCCCAACCATCGATTGACCCGGAAGGGAGGTCGGTGTACCAATCGAACCTATTCCCTCATAGAGAATGCACAAACTGTTTTACCATCAGATCGCTATAGGTTCCGGCATTGTTGCATGTCTCCACAAAGTGTACAATATGTTGTCTAGGGTTACCTTTCACGTCGAATTGTTGAAACTTCAGGGGTTGGTACCCTAAAGGCATAGGCATATCGTCAATGCGCTCAGTGTATGGCTTAGTATACACCGAGGATGATTGTGGAACACCCCCCATACTGATCACGTATTGTGTCAGCTATCATGTTTTGGAGTTGTTGTACTAAGAGGGAGGCAACTAAGGCATGTTGGGCGTCCTGTATGTTAGTACGCTCTGACAACTCTTCTCGGGGAGGGTCTACTTGCGGGGTGAACCCTGGTGGTGTGAAGGCCCTTGGTTGGATGTCGTTGTTTGTATTTGTTCCATCTGATTCATGAGAGAAGCCATTTGAAGGTCCTTCTCTTCCACTATCTTTGTTAACTTAGAGATGGTTGTAGCCATTTTAGCGAGTTGTTCTTCCACCGTAGTAACTCCTGCAATCATGACGGGTGCTACTGAAGTGTAGGAGCGAGTCTGCATGTAATCAAACCCTTCAGTCTTGGGAGAGTTGGGACGGGAGTTAGACATTGACCCGGTACTCAATTCCGTGTCCAACATGAGCATTTCTCCACTTGGGTACTCAAGCGGATTTGTTATGATGAACTCTTTTGTTGGGCTACCCCCTTCATATTAACGTCCTTTGCCGTCGACAACCTTAACGGTCCCTTTTTGGCATTTTGAACTTTTGAAGGGACCCTTTGAGTTCCATAGAAGGCAAGAGAGGTGCAACCAATTGTGAATCCCCGAACCATGTCATAAGGCGGGTGGTTGGCCTCTTGTAGTTGAAGGCTAAAAATGCACTTGATCCGGACAAGCTTGAGCTATATGTGACGACTTGAGAGATGATAGGAAAAAGAGGTCCCACCGGGCGTGTCAAAAATTTGTTGACACAAATTTCGTGTTAAATTTGTAGCACAAAAATTAATGCGGATAAATTCAAAGAAATTTAATTTATTTTGTAGAAATGTAAGTGGGATACAAACTCTTTTTCTTTTGTTGCAAAGAAAAAGCCTCTGATTCTCTTGTCATGAGTATAATCTGAACTTGTACTTGTAGCTTGTTACGGACACGATCCAAAAACCTTGACGAATTCAATGATCTTGTAAATCCGGTTAAGCTATCTATTAACCAACCGTATTTTCCTTTTATATGGATCCTAATTTAAGTGTGATTGGCA
The DNA here is from genome assembly GCF_056320005.1 of Nelumbo lutea. NCBI lineage: Eukaryota > Viridiplantae > Streptophyta > Magnoliopsida > Proteales > Nelumbonaceae > Nelumbo > Nelumbo lutea. The sequence continues at coordinate 124,256,623 of NC_142684.1, forward strand.
TTGAATTGGGCCCCACTAGGATGACTAATTTGTTAATCAATCTTGTTGGATTAAGTCTCTTGCAATATGCCGATTTAAATGGGGCTCAGCATGGCGAGGAATCCCATTCATTTATTGATGGACTGGTGTGGTAACTCCTTCTTGGGCTGAAGGATTAGTAGGCCCCTATACTATGTCCCACCGTGATGGGCCAAACATGCAGCCATTTATTGAACCATTTCTGTCTTTCTTCTTAATTAACACTTGTATACAAGTCCCTTACACCTCTTATTGTTTTCCAATATTGAATTATCTTCAACTACTCATATGTGAACCCCAACAATTTCGCCCTCATATATGAGTTTCATTCACATTGAGAATTTCATACTCCCCCTTGAATGGAAGCCAATGCTATATTGTCAAGCTTGATATGCACCAACCAAGAGCAGCCCTTTGCTCACTCAAACTCAAGCTTAAATTCGAATTTACCATTCTCTTAATGACAGATAATCGACTTGACTCGACTCAAACCCACTCATACATGAATTTGAACAAATCGAGGGAGGATAAAGCGTAGCCGTTTTGTGTGTTGGGATAAAGCAAGGGCAATATATATACTATCTCCTTCCATTTTCTCCAACCTGAAAATCCGAGTTGTACTATATGCATACTAACATTCCTCCAGTAATATAATATATCCATGGAAAAGTAGAGCAACAATTTGCTAAGAATGGTCATGATTCTTGGAGTTATCCCAAGTCCCAACTCAAACTTTAGATGGGAGCAATGAGCAATGTACATGATTTTGATCAATTCCAAAAGAACAAGGAGGACCAACCATCCCGGCCTGGCCTGTCAGTGGGCCCATTAAAAGTCCTAAAAAGCAAATGACTTTAAATGGAGGCCATTCTTTTTGTATGATTGTAGTGTGTTGTGACCTCATTAACGACGACACCATGTCCCCATTCGATTCAAATATTGTCTTTTTCTTAGTTTAATCTAACCACTAACAAGAGAAATCTATCATTTACTCCATACAAGACATATTCTTCTGGCGCCTTCGGAATTATGTCTCATGTGCATAGAGATGGAGGCGTGAAGCTACTACACCAAAAATGACTTTTCTTAGCCATTGGTGGTTCATCAATGAAAGAAAGATAGTGTGTGGGGTTCATTTTGAGTCACAACTACGCAGCCATGTGCAAGATTCCAGTGTCATCCTGATGTCTCTCTCTCTCTTTTCTATTTTTTGCAAATATTGATTGATTGGACAAATTGCACCGTTAAGGCAATGTTTGAGAGAAACAGAAACTTTAGGAAAAATCAAAAATTGTCAAACCAAACACAACCTATATCACGAAAAATCTAAGCTATTCAATCGCATCAGTTTCCTTTTCATCTGTCACTCATCAATGAAAAATCTATAGATTTTTCTTTTTATACCTTGTTTGATTTGTAAGGTGATGTTTGGCATCGATGCTGTTTTCTCATAAAACGGTATCACATAGGTTACATTAGAGAAAAAATGTTATTCCAGACCACATCTTGGAAATCGAGAAAGTGTGGCCTGGAGTAATACCAAATTCAATATTTTTTGAGAAAACGTTCAATGATGTGGCATCATCTTAGACGTTGAATAATATAGATTAATGTTGAAAATATTGTTGCCATTACTAGTACCAAACAAAACCAGTGCTGTTTTATTAGAAAATGTCTATATAATAACACCGGTTTCAAACAAAATATAAATATCATTTTCTAAAAAAATAACTCCACATACCAATACCGTTTTTATAAAAAACAGTGCAATGCCAAACACCTAGTGTTTTCATATATCATACAGATAATTGGTATCCAGGTTCATTTTGGTGGTGTTATAAATATAGACAATGTAGAAAGGTGGGTCATTTCTCAATTCTCAATTTAGAATGAACCCACCACCAACCCAGTACCACCATAGTGCTAGCTACTACTATTTAAGTATTACTAACGTGCATAGGGCTGCACGCCTGCAGCTCGCCCTGCCATTGGTCTTACCGTCTGAATTCTGGACCGATGTCTGGCTTTGATCTTCACCCAAATATTTATGTAATATAATAGAGAAGGGACAAACAATATGAGCGCATCCATCCAGTCGTTTTCAATGAATATGCATCCATCTATTCTCTACCTCTGGTTCCGTAGTTCGTTTTGATTTTATTATATTAAAATCCATAGGTGGAATTGGAAAAACGAAACAGAAACCCAATTTTTATAAAGCAAAATTTTAGGCAACTATCCTGATTCCTTTACATGTCAAATTAGACCAAAACCTCGTGCTTTTACACTTCTGATTAAAGTATTTTATTATAAGCTGATGCAAATTATACTTTCGTGAACAAGTAGGATTAGACATAACCCCTTTTTCTTATATTCACTGTTACAGTGTTACCGATGTTAAAGGGTGTTACGTATGCAGTCCGGATCAGGTAGCACATATGATGCGCATAGCATATGATCCAATTTTTGTGTTAAAGTATCCTGAACAATCTATAAAGTTTAAAAGTCTATTTAAATATCTCTGAACTATTTTCATTATGTAGGACCGTTAAAGGCGGAGTTGGATTAAATCTAAATCCGATCCCAATCGATCAGAATTTGAATTCGAATTTAAGGCTTTTAAAACGGATGGGATTTTGGATTCGGATGCAAGCTTTACATAATCAAATCAAATCATCGGAATTGGATTTTATTACGTCCGATCCTACAGCCCTAAACTCAACTAAAATTGCTTGAAGGGTGATTTGGTTCCCCTGTATATTCGGTGATTATTAGTAATGTCGGAGGAGATAGAGATCAACAACCACTTATTCAAGACATCATTTGTCCAACAACCCAAATTATCGATGAAAATGGTAAACGCCAAATTCTTAATCCTCACGTGCGTTGTAAAAAGCTTTTCAAGAGAAAGAAAAGGTGAGGATTTATCAATCTAAAGAGCTGTTTTCAGTAAAACTTAAAAACTGCCTATAAAACCAGAATTATGGTTTTCTAGCCAATACAAAAGCAATTTGAATAGTAATAAAAGCAAATCCACAAATAAGAGTGGTTTTCAGTTGAGCCAAACCGAATAGTACGAGATTCGAGCTCAAATTTTAAGTAAAAAAACTCCTACATTCAAACTCAGCTCCTGGCCACCCCTATCACAAAATATGGAAAAAATAGAACAAAACCTTGCTGACTTACTTTCCTTATATTTTGCAAGAGCTCCTCCTCCAATCCTTGACTCAAACAAAGAGATGTTTCGGATCGATAAACCACTTGGCATCCAATCAAAGCCGTCAGCTGAGTAGAATCCGTTGGCAAATTCCATTTTTCTAATATAAGATAAGAAACAATCTACCTTTTATCAAGCAACGGGCAATGGGTAATTGTACTCATCAGTCATTACCCATATAAACCCACGTGTCTCAAATGATGCAAAAGTAAATCCAAAGCCCATTGAGCAATTAGACCCATATTCTAGAAATTTTCAGTGGGAATAAAACAAATACCCTTAAAATGGAACAACGGAAGAGAACCAATCAATGAATACTCTATAGAAGATAAAGATCATTAAATCTCACCAACCCAGATTTTTTTGTTTGCCTTTGTTTAAGACTGTTCCACGTTGTATAAAGATCTTTATTAAATCTCTTTAGATTTAAAACTACCATCAATTGCCTACATAAACCAATCATACATGGGGCATTCAATAAAACTATTCCTTATTTACCATTTATTCAATAGAAGTCTTGTTAAAACCGGAAGGCTCCTTCAAATTGGTTACAGCTTCTAATATAAAACTGTCCAACATTTATGATGGATTTTTTTACGCTTGCGATTTGGAATAGCACTAAAGATTGCAAGAGCCTTGGCATCAACAATTTTTTTATCACTTTGAGCCATTGTATTGAGTGTTACTGGGTTATGATTGTGTTTTGGGATTGTTGGCTCCTTTTGAATGCTAATCTAAGCCTTCTCCTTGGATCTCCACCCATTTGCCATGAAAACATGTTCCTCCACTTGTCTTGTCCTTCACATCCACATTTGAATGCAAAGCCAAGACACCACTCCAGGTCTTTTAGTATTATGCTCCAATTGTTTCTTAATCCCAGCCTTAAGGTTAGTTCCTAATTCTGAGGTTTACTGCTCCTTTGGAGCATCCATCAAGAGAAGCCCCAAAATGTTTTTAGGCCCACCTTTAACATATTAAATAGTCAGTTAAAGTGTCTTCTTTTTGGTTGTTTCTGAAAATTTGAAACAAAATAAAGGGTAAAAGAATTATAAGGTATATTTAAATCCAATTTAGAACTTCAGGTATGTTTAAGCCAATTTCTAAAAGCCCATGGTATGTTTAAATCTTTTACCCATTATTATTTTTATGGTTTTCAAAATTGTACCAGATCAGATGGTCGAACCAGAAAAACTGGGAATGACCGGTTCCGTTTTACCCCATAACCGCTATTTCATTAAAAACTACTGATTTGGTTAGCAAATTATTCACCCGAGCAGTCAAACGGTTTTAACCATCCAACGGTTTGGCCATTTTTTTTGTCAGAATGGATTATCCATTCAGTTCAAACGGTCAAACCATTCGACTCAGAAACCAAGCCTCTGACCGGTTTGTTGTCCAATTCAATTTTAAAAACCTTGATTATTCTAAAATCCAATAAGCACTTCCTAGTGGGTGCTAGGCCACATTTGCATTTCTTATCTTAAGGACTTCTCCTTTTTGTAATTAAATACTCTGTTAATAAGAACATTTTAAATGTAAAAAGGAGATAAATCTTAAAATAAAGAATGCAAAATGCAGTGTTAAACTTATCAATACCCTTGAAACCTCAAAGATCCCTGTTAGAGAATGGTTTTTGTAAACCATGAAATTGTGTGGTGATTAAATTTATTTACTACCCGTACATCTTAACAAAGTAACAAACAGCACACGACGGAAGGTAAGTTAATAAGAAAAAAAAAAAAAATTCTGACAAGGCATATGTGGAGAATTAGAAAAGCGAGGCAACCGCGTGCAGCCATGCATCCTCCACGAGCATGAGTTGGATCGGATCTGTTAGCACTTTTTCTTTACTTGTTGTACCTGCACGCAATTTGATGTGTGTGCGTGTCAAATGCTCCATCACACGTGTAAAACCCGCACTTGTGAATTGTGAGTGTCTGACCGCCATGTACTGAAGAATTTGGTTCATTGGTTGTGCCGTAGGCCTGTACCCCGTGAGCCGTAACCCCGGTCAGCCACTCTCCGTTTTCCCCCCCGTCCGGCTCAGTGCTCACCTTTATTTCGTGTATCCATTACCATGGGCCTATGAACAAATCTAGGCCTCGTTCTTCACTGTCCAACAATCGATCTTAGTCGTCCATCTCGTTTTAGTTCCAGCAGAAACAGCCAGTAATACGGAGCTTCCCCCCCCCCCTTCAGTTTCTCATACCGGTCCCACCAGTGTCTGGTCTGCTCTAACGTAAGCCTCTTGGGCGTACGATATATGCAGCTTCACAACTCTCAGAGTCGCACCACCCACACCACCTCCTTGAGCTGATCTCATCTTCTTTCAACTGTCGTTCCAAGACCAACCACCACCGGACAGACGGGGCGGGGGGGAGGACGAGGAGTGGGAAAAGGGACTCCGAGGTAGTCGAACATGCCTCCCCAACATCAACAACACCAAAAGCGCCCCCAGTTGCAAGAACAAGAGGAGGCTGACAGTTTGTTATCTACTCGATCTCCCGAATCAGAAGGAGATAGCGAAGACGAAGAGAAAGCTTACGAGTCCAAAGAAAAGGTCATCATCGTCGGCACCGGCCAGAGTGAGAGCACCGAATCAGATAACTGTTTTGCGACTCCGCCCTTCTCATGGAAGAAACTATGGCTGTTTACCGGTCCTGGGTTCTTGATAAGTATTGCTTTCCTCGATCCCGGGAACCTCGAGGGGGATCTTCAGGCTGGCGCCATTGCTGGGTACTCGCTCCTGTGGCTCTTGATGTGGGCTACCGTCATGGGGCTTCTGATTCAGTTGTTATCGGCTAGGCTCGGTGTTGCAACGGGTCGGCACTTGGCCGAGCTCTGTAGGGACCAGTACCCGACTTGGGCTGGGTATTTGTTGTGGTTTATGGCGGAGTTGGCTCTGATTGGGGCTGATATTCAAGAGGTTATTGGTAGCGCCATTGCTATCAAAATTCTTAGCCATGGAGTTCTGCCGCTTTGGGCTGGTGTTCTTATCACCGCCTTTGATTGGTAAAGTTTTTATCTTTTCCTTTCTTTTCATTGAACTTTCTTTTTTCTTATTTGTACCAATTCCCCTATTTCTTGTTTTTTTTTTTTTTTTTTTGTTTTTGAATGGATTTTACTGAATTTGTTTTTTTTTTCGTTGTGAAAGATTTGAACTCTTTTTCTCCCTCTTGGAAGATTCTCTCTCTCCGAGTACTTTGTTGTAATAGATTGGGATCGAACTGTCTTTTCAAAATTCAGTTCATTACTGAAACCCCAATTTCTGCTTGTTTTAGAATCCTGATCGGCCAGTCAATGAGTAACTTCAAAATTAATTATGTCTGAGTGCGTGAAATAGCATCCTGTTTCTTTTTATTGTTGTCAACAGTTTCGTTTTCCTATTTCTCGAGAACTATGGGGTGAGGAAATTGGAAGCTGTGTTCGCAGTTCTCATTGCTACAATGGCGCTTTCATTTGCGTGGATGTTTGGTGAAACCAAGCCCAGCGGCAAGGAACTTCTACTAGGTAAAGTGCTACTCTTTGTTTAAACTTGTTTTGTGTTATTTTATTGCTTGTTGTTTGTCTTTACTGTTATCATGCTCTCCAACAACTACAAGAACTCAGAGAATTCAATTTTCGTTTTAGGTGTTCTGGTTCCAAAACTAAGCTCAAAGACCATACGCCAAGCCGTGGGAGTGGTTGGTTGTATCATTATGCCTCACAACGTGTTCTTGCATTCTGCTCTTGTGCAGTCAAGGAATATTGAGACTCATAAGCGAGGTCGGGTTCAAGAGGCCCTCAACTACTACTCCATTGAGTCATCTGCTGCCCTGCTTGTCTCCTTCGTGATCAACTTGTTTGTCACAACTGTTTTCGCAAAAGGATTTTATGGCACAGAACAAGCTACTAGTATAGGCCTAGTAAATGCGGGTCAGTATCTTCAAGAGAAGTATGGGGGTGGACTGTTCCCAATCCTTTATATCTGGGGTATTGGATTACTAGCAGCAGGGCAGAGTAGCACCATAACTGGCACATATGCAGGCCAATTTATTATGGGAGGCTTTCTCAATCTCCGATTGAAAAAATGGCTTAGAGCACTAATCACAAGAAGTTTTGCAATTGTCCCAACAATTATTGTTGCACTTGTTTTTGACACCTCTGAAGGAATGTTGGATGTCCTAAATGAATGGCTTAATGTGCTTCAGTCAATTCAGATCCCTTTTGCAATCATTCCTCTTCTTATATTGGTCTCAAAGGAGCAGGTCATGGGCGTTTTTACGATTGGTCCTGCCCTCAAGGTTAGTGTTATTTCCATTATTGTGTAGTGCCATGTTAGAATTACCTGGCTTTTAATTTTGAGTTTATAGTACACCAGGTGAACTACGAAGGGGGTGTTCAACATGGTTGGTTTTATTATTCAAAACAAAAACAACTGCCACATAAAAAAAAAAACAATATAATTTTGCTGATGTGGCAGTTGTTTTTGTTTTCGAAAACAAAACTAACTATATTGTCAAACACCCCCTACTAAGTTTGGGTGATATCTGGTAAGTGGTAACACATGCATGCATGCATATAAATAGAGGGAGATGTATATATATATTGCAATCCTTATGTAACATATAGCATTCTGTAGGGATCTTACTTAAATATGATCGCTTCTTGTATACAAATATTTGCATACCTTTTTCCTTTTCTTTATAAAGAAGAAAAAGTAGAAAAAAGAAACATGAAGTACTATTATTGAGATCATCATCTCCTCTCCCCAAAATATTAGCCCCATCTTTTATTTGTTCCTCAGATAGCCTATATGACTTGTTTGTTAAAATGAGAACAGCTACAAATTAACATGGTCCTAATACAATTGTGAGTTTGTTTCTATTCGGATTCTCTGGATTGAAGGCCTCTTAAGGACAAAAACAACATATACTTGACATCCTTTTAACTTAACATTTACTCTAATATATTTCAGTTCCCATGCCTTGTTTCCCTCAACTGCAAGTAAATTACTTGTGGCCCGTCCACTTGACATAATTAGCATCGGTGTGCTATAATGTACTTCTCCCTGCCTTTGTGATGTTACCTTGCAAATACATGTGATTTGCCTCATTCAGTTAAGGCACTCTCATGCCTTTCCCTGGATCTGTGCTATATGCTTCTATACTGCAGCTACACTTACAATCATGATTAATGCATGCCTTTTACTGAAATTCTTTTCTGAACTGTCAGTTCATGCTTCAGTCCTGCAATTTGTGCTGCATATGTGGCATTTGTTATTTACTAATTTTCATGTTTGAGAATGGTAAAACATAGCTCAATAGAAATAATTTGGGTGTAAAATTTGATAGTGAAATAGGTTTGGCTACATTCAGTACATGCATGATAGGTGGATTGCTATGTTATGTTCTAGAGGCTGCGCATGGAGCAACCTTCTTATATATTATAATAAATTTGTGAACTCTGAACTAATGAGACAGAAAGATGCAAGTTTTTCTTTTATCAGTAAAATAAATGATTTTTTTGAGCTATTTTTCTTTTTTAGCTTTGTTCCTAGAATTTTTCATAAAAATTTTAAATCTAATTGATAACAACAATACAATTACTACCAACTAGATTAATGAGTCTAGAACTATTTTTTCCTTTATTCCTTTGGAGGATTTGATTCAGTATTTTAAAAGGTGAGCCTAGGCTCAGAGGATGGCTCATTTTGTTGGCTGTGTTTTACCTAAATGGCTAAACCCAGGCTCATCTTCACTTGGCTTGTTCATATGCTTTGATAAATTAACCTTGAATTTGAAGATTGACTTAGAAATTTACTATATTATAGGTTGTAGTAATGATATTTAGTGTTTTGACAGTTTAACTTGTATAGGACTTCATCCTGCAAATCTGCAACCTTTTTGTTAATCACATGATGCTCTAACCATCTTCTTATATATTAAGTTTCTTTTTTTTTTATTTGTTTCTTTTTCAAAAGTGATGTCTCAATTCATCAAGGCCTGCTCCTTGGGCTATCGTAAGTTAGGAACCCCTGGTTCTTTGGTTGTGCTTCTTGCTTTTAATTACGAGGTAATTTTCAGTTGTTGATATTCAGTGAGTCATTTAAATGTGATTGGAGTCCTGTCAAGGGCTCTTTCTCCTTTTCTTGCTTTCTATAGTTCCACAGTGTAATATCATAGGAATCACTTCCCACCTTCAAGGAGACTGAAACTGTGGGAGAAATTTTCCTGAACTTGCAAAAGAAAATGCCTGCTACTTTTTTTTACTATGTTTCTGCAGGGGAACCACTACATAAGCCACATAATGTTATATATCTAAGTGAAAAATCCTTGAATTGGCACCACTGCATTTTCATTGCTTACAAAATCATCTTGGACCTGTATGAAGAATTTAGAAGGGTGTGGTTCCCCAAAGGATCCAAAATGGTTTTAACATTTTTAACAATGATGTCCTTCCCTGGTAATAAACCACTCAAGGCATGTATCTTGGTTATGGTCAGTATACATGCAAACTAGTGTACATGTCTTGGCTGCATATCCTTTCTTTATTGTGATTGTGGCCTTTGCAATAGTTTGCATGTCTTACTCCATTCAACTACACTTTCGATGTATGTGAGGAATATTGAGTTGTAGATTGTTACCACATAACCCTCTCTTTATTGAGATAAAACAAGATTGGATTTTGCCAGTATTAAAATGCAAAGTTAAGCATTGTAGAAAGAAAAGCGAATGAAGAATAGCAGTTATAAACCAATTATTATTAAAACTTAAAAATTTGAAAATAATAAGTTTTGAGGAGAGCAATCTAAGCGGAACTAGGCTGTGAACCATATTGAACAAGTATAACCAATATGTAATTTTCAAATGATGATGGAACTTGCAATTGGCATATCCAACCAATGATCTCAACAGTTTCTATGAGAAATATTGACGCTTTCAGGAGAGGCCTTCTTGTTCTTTCTCCTTGGCCAGGATGGAGAGGGCATTGAAGATATTGAATCCCATATAAAATTATTACCTGTATTCATATGATTTCATGCTCTCTCTCTCTCTCTCTCTCTCTCTCTCTCTCTCTCACACACACACACACACAAACACACACAATTGAAAAGACTGCTAAAAGTAATATAACATGATAATTTGGATCCTTTTTAATAGATCTTGTGTAATCATGTTATAGGTTGTGGCGTGGATAGTTGCTCTCTTGGTGATACTGATCAATGGGTATCTTTTGCTGGACTTTTTCTCTTCCGAAGTGAACGGACTATTTTTTGGCTCTTTGGTGTCTGCAGTTATAGCAGCATATGTGGCATTTGTTATCTATCTTGTTTGGCAAGGTGGTGCCTTTAATTCGTGCCTTCGCCTTGTACGCTCCAAGAATTTGATCCAGACAGGAAACTGAGCATCTATTTTCTACACTACTGAATCGACAACAAAAAGATTGATTGGAATCATGTTGTACACTGGGTTTCCAAATCGCAAGAGCTCCGTGCTACTGCTTTTTTCCAGTTTAAATCATTTTGACCATACTGATATGTAAACTTTTCATGCCTACTTTCAACTTTAAGCTTTGGGTTACTATTTTGCCCCTTTTACTACATGGAGCAACTCAGGAATCAGAATTGTTATCCATGCATCTCTAGATGCTGTTCTTATCCAAGGACTTTTTTTAGGTTTGATCTTCTTATCCGAGAACTGATGTCGCATTTTATGGCCTAGCAATATGAGAGTATTTATCCACCATCGGCCATCCCATGTAAAGATATGAAGCAATGTATTTTTCCTCTCCAGTTAGAATAGGGAGCTACAAGAGTGTAAGTGTTATTGCAGACTTTTTAGTTGTATACAGTGGTAAAGCTGGCATAGTTTTCCTTTCAAGTTTCAATGATAGTCAAACTGGCAGCATTCTATTCTTAGGATCATCAATATTCATGGTGAAATGATATTTTTATGCCTCACCAACGTCCTTTCTTTACTTGGCTCTTTTGTCCATTTCCTGCTCCTTAGTCCTTAGCACAAAACACTATATTGTGTGTTTGTTTTGGACAGGGAATCCGTGTTTGGTAAACCCTAGCATAATGTATTATTTGTGGTCATGCTATAACTGTGCAACTAAAAGAAACAGTAGACTTTTGGAAGCCGGGGTAATGCCAAATATTTAACCAGCAATAATTATGGTAAAAGCAGAGTTAAGCATACCTTGAGTTTGCATAAATTGACTTAAATTTATCCTGAATTTTTCAAATGGACTTAAATTTATCTTTCATTTTCTTTCAAAATTTAAAAAAGAAGTACATGAATAAATGGTAATTAAACCTGGATAGAAATTGGTCTGCCTCTACCATACATATGACTTCCTTCGCTTTTCCACTCCCTGCTTTATTCTCTACTTTGATTTGAAGCATTCAAATTAATTGAAAAGGAAATTGTTAATACTATGCAGAAAAAACATTTTATTCGATAATCAAAGAATTAAAGAATTAATGGAATCAAGCGTACTGTATTGCCACAGATTAATGAAACAGATTCTTTCTTTTTTAAGTTGTTTAATAATAAACAAAATAGTAACAAAAACTTATATTGGTATATTACTATAATTTTCTAAATCACTTTTAACTCTCTCCATCACAAAATTAGCCAAATCTTTATATTCATCCATGGTTGTAATTACATCATTAGCAGACAAGTAATCAGATGTGCCATAAAGGAAGAGTAGATGGGAGTAAGGGTGTCAATGGACTGATTTTGGATTGGACCCCATCTAGTCCAAAATCAATTTGGACGGATTGGATGGACCAATAAGACATATTGGATTGGATCAATTAGGTCTAAAATATTTATTAGATTGGATTGGATCTGTTCCATTTATACTAAATTTATATTAGATTGGATCAGATTAAGCCAATATGTGGTCCATTGATATAAGATAAGAATATATGTGTCAATGGACCAGGTTTGGGTTGAAATCAATCTAAATAAAAAATGAATTTGAACAGATTGGATAGTCCAAACATTGAATTGGACCATTCCAAATTGGTTCAAAACATTCATTGGATTGAATTGGACCTGATCCATTTATAATGGACTCACATTGGACGGGATCGGATTGGACCAAATCCAGTCCAATTGACACCCCTAGATGGGAGATGGCCAGGTGGGGGCTTTGCATGGAAGAGGATGAAAGTAGTATGTATTGGAAGAAATGAGGTATTTGAGACACCAGCACAGCACGTACATTCTCTCCTCATTCTTGTTCACCGAAATCATTATCAAATCAAAAATTTGAACTCGGGCTGCTATCTATCACTCCAGCCATTAGAAAAAGAAGAGATGTGAATGTTTAATTTACGCCATGTTTTGGGAGTACTTAAGTTAAAAATAAGTGCTTATTTGAATAAGCACTTATTTGCATTTGGCACTCAACTTTTTCAAATAAGCACTTATTTTATATTGGGCGTTTGGTAGTCTTTTTCTTTAATAAGCACTTAACTAAGCATTTGTAATTATTGTCCTTCATTTTCTTTCAAATTTTCAAAATATACCTTTTGGAAGCACTTATGTTAAATTACTTTTATAAAAACACTTTTTTGAAAGTACTTTTATAAAAACACTTTTTTGAAAGTACTTTTATAAAAACACTTTTACAAAAGCACTTTTAAGAAAGTACCCTTACAAAAGCACTTTGATGAAAGTACTTTTATGAAAGCACTTTTATGAAAATATTTCTACAAAAGTGCTTTTATAGTACTTTAGTAAAGTGCTTTCATAAAAATACTTTCGTAAAAGTGATTCTGTAAAAGTGCTTTTGTAAAAGTACTTTCATAAAAGTGCTTTTATAAAAGGCTTTCATAAAAATACTTTATTAAAAGTGCTTTTGTAAAAGTACTTTTATAAAATTGTTATTATAAGTGTTTTCATAAAAGTACTTTTATAAAAGTGCTTTTATAAAATTCAATTAGGGATAATATTATAAGTGGTATTTTAAAATTCAACTTGGGATAATTTTGGAAGAAAAAATTGAATAAGTGCTTATTATATAAGCACTTAAAAAAGTTGGAAATTTGGACTTAAAAATAAGCCATTATTTTTAAAATAAGCACTTATTTCAGGCTTATTTTCCAAATACCAATAAGTGCTTAATGGTCCAAATAAACACTTATTTTTAAGCACTTCCAAACATGGCCTTAAGTCTCACATGTCAAAAGGTACAGAAGGGCAAGTTAGTATTTTAAAAATTCTAAATAAGTCCACATGTGAGGCTTCACAGAGATAGGATATGTTTAAGTCTAGTGGGGTTAGCTGACAAGGTTATATTTAAGTCTATTTGAAAATTTCAAGGTACGCTTAAGTAAATTAATAAAAATCCAAAGGTATATTTGTGGATTATATTTCTCCACACCTAAGCGCTTTTCAATTGCCACACATGCACAATAAACCTTCTTCGTGGGCATTATTATCATGTTGGAACCTCAATTGCAGAAAAACTCCAATATAGGCTCTAGGTGGGATATACGGCCAAGTTGGCTAATTGGAACATTGGCTAATCTGAATGATTCCCTGTGAATTGGATTTGCCTAATTGGAATTAGCCACATCATCCCTCCACATGGCAGGCTTCCAATTTAAGGGACAAGTTTTGGTTTTGGGTTGACAAACTTGGGTTTTGACATCAATTTTAGATCAGGCAAAAGTCCACGTATAGGGTTTATCTTGGGTTGGCCCTTAACCCCATCCAATTCATCTAATTTATACCTATGTTTTATTAAATAGGGTCAAAAGTTATTCAAATATATTACGGGAAAATGAGGGATTTAAGGGGGAAATGTTACAAATATTGACACTATAACAAAAATGGTCTATAGTGGCATTTATTTTTGCCACTATAGATCATATTATATGCCACTATGGTTTTGCACCACTGAAAACTATGTCGGTATAGGTTATAGTGTCGAATAATAAAAAGGGTAAATTTCTTAAACTACCCTTATGGTTTAGCTAATTGAATCAGTGTACCCTTATTTTTTGAAAATTGACTGCCACTACCCCTACTGTTTCTCACAATTGACTAATCCTTTTTTAGCATTAACGTATGTCAATAAAAATATTAAAAAGAATATTTTACCCTCCACTTTTCTTTAAATTTTCAAAAGGTGTATCTTTCCCATTCTTGTTCGTTCTCTTCTTCGGAACAGCCAGAACTACAGATCTCTCCCTCTCCCTTTCGTTTTCTTCTCTGGAACCATTAGAACCGCCAGAAATGTAGATTTTTCAAATCTCTCCATCTCCCTATCATTCTCTTCTTGGAACCACAGGAACTGCCAAATCTGTAGATCTCCCAGCTCTCTTCCTCTCCCTTTCATTCTCTTCTCTGAAACCACTGAAATTATAGATCTCTCAAATCTCTCCCTCCCATTCTCTTCTCTAGAACCGCCGGAACTACCAGAACTATAGATATCTCATATTTCTCCCTCTCCCTCTCCCTCTCGATGATTCCTAATGATGTTTCAAAAAGGTGTGACTGTGAGGCATTGGATGGCTGGAATGGAATTACCTGGATGGGTTGCTTTGGCCCACCAAGGTTTCCTTGGGAGGAAGCCAAACGAATGGTCGATTGGACTCCCTTCCTGCATGCCACGGCAGGTACCTTGGGGCATCCTCTTGTGTCTTTATGCGAAATTTGAGTGTGTTAAAAACATACCAACCCAGCCTTCTTTTCCTAAAGCGAGAAACTGTTCTGCACCACTGTCCATTGCTTTTGCTTAAAATCTAGAGAGAAATGATTTTCTTTTCTTCAAATGTTTGTTATTTGCAATTGATAGGGGCGGATTTGTCTCTCCAATGATATTGTGACACATGGCACCTCAGAACAACTAGGTGACACCCGGAACCACATAGGCAACAACTTGCCTTAGCCAAGTTGATGGTGTCCCACCTGGCGGCCTGGCACGGGCGCCGACCTGGCGGCCTGACACAGGCACCAACCTAGCGGCCTGGCACAGGCACTGACCTGGTGGCCTGGCCCAGGCGCGACCTGGCGGCCTAGCACAAGTGCCGACCTAGTGACCTGGCACATGCGCTAACCTGGCGACTTGCGAGACATGCTTGCCGATAAATTCAACATGCATATCCTAACACTCCCACGATCCTTGGAAGTTGGCCCACGTGCCGAACGATCCGGAGGGTGGTCAACGTGCATGGCGGTTACCTCCGGGAATCTCGAACCACTTAGACGACCTCGCAAAAATCTCGGATATGATGCGTGAAGCCCACGCCAAACAATGCCTATATAAAGGCACCAACCCTAATGGCAAGTGAGCAAGCAAGCAAGTAAGAAAATTCTAGCTCTCATACTTGTGTGATTTTTAGCTCGTAGTCTACTATGAGAGTATTGACTTAAGCATTGGAGTGACCTCGCCGGGTTAGCCACCCAGGGTCCTCTGACATTTGGTTCCTTGCAGGTCTCTAAAGAGCAACGAAGCTCATCAATCCAGCTCGGCACCTGGTCAACTCGGCACCTCACAAGCGGCTCGACACCTAGTCAGCCTGGCACCTCACAGGCAGCTCGACACCTTGTTAGCTTAGCAGCTCACAAGTAGCTTGGCACCTAGTTAGCCTGCCACCTCATAGGCAGCTTGACACCTAGGCAGCTCGGCACCTCACAGGTAGCTCGACACCTGGTCAGCCCAACACCTCACAGGAAGCTCGGCACTTGGTCAGCCCGGCACCTCATAGGCAGCTCGCCACCTGGTAAGCTCGGCACCATAGTTAGCTCGCCACCTAGCCTGCCCAGCTCAACTCAGCTCGGCAACCAAAGTTCTCCACTTCGGCCTGAGTCATCGGCCACTTGGAAGCAGACCAAATGACGAGGTACTTAGCACAAAATATTGGCCATCACCAAAAAATCGATACATCAACAAAAAATTGATTCATCAATTGGCGCCATCTGTGGGAAACGCTACAAAAAGCTAAGTTCTCATCCTCTAAAAGGCTAAGTCCTCTTTCAGAAAGCTAAGTTCTCACCTTTTAGAAACTAAAAGCTCTCACTTTCTAGTTTCCATTTTTTATGAACTCGAAGACTATGCAGGAAGTTGATGGCCAACAGACTAAGTAGCTCTACCAACTTTATTTCAACTCGGATAAAGCCTCATTAGTCCTCTTCGCGAGGTACCCTTTACAAAGATGAGTTCTTCATGGATTCCGCGGGAGTAGGCGGCCAACAAACTACATGGGTGCCCCTGCCAGTTGAGCCTTCCAAGGCTCCCATGCGAGCTGGTGACCTAAAGTCAGTAGTGTTGCCCTCGTAGGACGAGCTCCTAGTAGCTTCTTGTAGGAGTGGGTAACTGACGTCACTAACGAGGCTGATGCAATGCAGCCATAGCTCTAAGACACGACCTGGTGGCCTGGCCCAGGCGCGAACTACCGAATTGGCAAAGACTTCGGCACCACATAAGATCCAGTCGCCTCTTCAGCATGGGCAAAATCAAAGATCAAGGAGAGTGGAATACGAGTCGCTCCTAGAGCCTAAGGGCTAAAGTGTCAAACTAGCAAAGACTTCGGCACCACATAAGAACCAGTCGCCTCTTCGGCATGGGCAAGATCAAGGAGAGTGGACTACGAGTCGCTCCTAGAGCCTAACGGCCAAAATACCGAAGTAGCGAAGACCTCCTCACCACATAAGACCTAGTCGCCTCTTCGGCATGGGCAAAATCAAGGAGCGAACTGCGAGTCACTCCCAGAGCCTAAGGAATTGAATCGACGCTTATAAGCTCATCAAATTATTCATTCCCGGCCAAAAGGAGAAATTTACTCCCTTTGCCGAGTTACTTTTGGCTCGGGAGTAGGGGGTAAATGATGAGGGCGGATTTGTCCCTCCAATGATATTTTGACACATGGCACCTCAGAACAACTAGGTGACACCCGGAACCACTTAGGCAACAACTTGCCTTAGCCAAGTTGATGGAGTCCCACTTGGCGGCCTGGCCCAGGCGCGACTTGGTGGCTTGGCCCAGGCGCGACTTGGTGGCCTGGCCCAGGCGCGACTTAGTAGCCTGGCACAGGCGCGACCTAGCAGCCTGGCCCTAGCGTGAGTTGGCAGCCTGGTACAGGCGCAAGCTGGCAACCTGGCCCTGGCGTGACTTGGAAGCCTGGCACTGGCATGACCTAGCGGCCTACTCCTAGCGCGAGCTGGCAGCCTAGCACAGGCGCAACCTAGCGCCTAGCACATGCATCGACCTGGCGACCTGGCCTAGGTATGACCTGGCAGCCTGGCACAGGCGCCGACCTGGCGACCTGACACATGCGCCGACCTGGCGACTTGCGAGATGTGCTTGTCGACAAATTCGACATGCATATCCTAACACTCCCACGGTCCTTGGAAGTTGGCCCACGTGCCAAACGATCCAGAGGGTGATCAACGTGCATGGCGATTACCTTTGGGAATCTCGAACCACTTAGACGACCTCGCAGAAATCTCGGATATGGTGTGTGAAGCCTACGCCAAACAATGCTTATATAAAGGCACCAACCCCAATGGCAAGTGAGCAAGCAAACAAGTAAGCAAATTCTAGCTCTCATACTTTGTGATTTTTAGCTCGCAGTCTACTATGAGAGTACTGACTTAAGTATCGGAGTGACCTTGCCGGGTTAGCCGCCCCTGGTCCTCTGACATTTGGTTCCTTGTAGGTCTCTAAAGAGCAACGAAGCTCATCAATCCAGCTCGGCACCTCACAGGCAGCTCGACACCTGGTCAGCTCGGCACCTCATAGGCAGCTCGGCACCTGGTCAGCCCAGCACCTCACAGGCAGCTCGGCACCTGGTTAGCCTGGCAGCTCGCCACCTGGTCAGCTCATCACCTGACAAGCAGCTCGACACCTGGTCAGCCCGGCACCTCAAAAGCAGATCGGCACCTAGTCAGCCCGACACCTCACAGGCAGCTCGGCACCATAGTCAGCTTGCCACTTAGCCTGCCCAGCTTGACTCAGCTCGACAACCAAAGTTCTCCATTTCGGCCTAAGTCATCGACCACTTGGAAGCAGACCAAATGACAAGGTACTTAGCACAAAAAATTAGCCATCACCAAAAATCAATACATCAACAAAAATTGATTCATCAGCAATATTGTTCTTTTTTTTTCTTGATGCTTCTTTGCTTCAAATCCTCAGAAGGTACTGGTGGAAGTGGGATCCTTGTTGAGACCCACCAAGACAAAATTTCTGCAGATGGGAGAATAGATGGAAGGATCCTAAGGCATTTCTTCGATGACTAGCCAAGATCACATCAAGAACCCAACAGTGTTGGCAACAATTTCAATCCAACCACTTCCACAACCTGCCTATCCATTTCCATTTTGGGGAATGCTTCATCGGACTTCTCTTTGAAATTCTCCATAGGCAATGGGGATGAGTCTGGTGGGTCTCAAGATGGGAATGTTGGAGGGGAGCAGCACTAGTTGAACTGGGCATCAGGATGGGGGACACACCTTGTTCCATTGATGGGCGGGCCACTGGCTGAGGCTCTGCAGTCTTCAACCTCCAATTCTTCTTCACCCACAAGTGTTTTCATTTGAAATAGATAAAGAAGTAATGAAGAAGAAAAGCCTTTGAGGATGTTGGAACTGAGATCTCTTCACCGAAACTGAGATCTATTCTGCACACTAGCTACGTCTGAAGCCTTTAAGTTTCAAAATGTCGGAATAATGAAGAAAGCCTCTAGACGAGACTAAGAGGAGACCCAAAGATGGTGGAAAGGGTGTTTTAGGAATTTTTAATAAATATATCAGTCATGTGATGTCACATGTAACAGAAAGTTAATGGATACTAACGGTAAGGATAGAGTTAATCAATTGCCAAAAATAGTAGGGGTAGTGTTAGTCAATTTTCAAACAATAAGGGTACACCTAGTCAATTAGCTATACCATAAGGGTAGTTTAAGAAATTTACCCTAATAAAAATCAATAGTGTCACTTATAAATGCCACTATAGTGTAATTTCCAACATATGTGAAGCATCTTGTCTATAACCTATAGCGGTAGTAATAAATGCTACTAAAACCCTTTCTAATCAAATCTATAGTATAAATGCCACTATAATCCTATCTAACTAGACTTGTAACAATGGTTATAAACACCGCTAAAGATAAATAATTTTTAAATATTATATGCAATATTACAACCCCATAAATCTGTGATTTTTCATATGAATACAAATAAAAAACATATAAATCTTTTATCCAAAAGTCTTCATCCATCCATTGAAGGAGTGGAACAGAGATTTAAAAAAGAGAAGACTAATGACAGATTTTAATAAAGAAAATTGAGACATAAGAGGGAGCATGTTTGTACAATGAGATTTATGAAACTTTATGATAGCTATGAGATTAAGATGCTTAATTTAATTGGTTCTTTTTTGTTTTAGTAAATTCTCTATTTTTAATTTTTTTCACATGTGTAGAGAAGGAAAAAAGGGGATAATCCTTGTGAGGCTTGTGGTGAAAGGCCATTTATCTTGTCTCCCACACGGTTCTCTCTATATGTACTAGCAAGCAAACCCATGCAAATCATGGGGTTTAATAAAAATTTGGATAGGTTTGGATTGGTAAATTTAGGTTATTGACATCAGTTCCCTTCCAAGCCAGGTCCACGTGTAGGGATGCAATTTGGGCAGACTCGAGTTGGGGTTTTGTCAAAATTTAAATTGGCCTTGCTTGCAGGTCCTGAGCCTGGAATGGTGTAAAATACTAACTTTGGGCCAACATGAGTTGCACCCCTAGTTCAAGGTTGGTCTAGGGTTGGGCCTTAAACTCACCCAACTCATCTAATTTATACCCAGTGTGAATTCCATTTACACAGCGTAAATGCATAGGAGTGAAAATGGACTGAGTGTAAAATTTACTTTACTTTTTCTTATATTTGACCTTGTTTTTTGTTTATAAGAAGTAAAACGTGACCTTGTTTTTTGTTTATAAGAAGTAAAATGTGAATTAAATTGACGTGGTTCCCAATTTATATGAAAGAAAATGAGGTGGGAGGAAGGTTATTCATTTAGGGGGAATAAGGTAGGAAGCAAATTGAGGTGGTTCCCACTTTATGAGAGATTTTTTTTTTTTTAAATAAGAATGATCATTCAAACTGAAAAGGATACATGGTTAGATACATGAGAGTTATAATGTAACTTTAATTGTCCCTTACATGAAAGATAAGCGAAAAGATGGGCCATACGATTATCCTTTAATTGTCCCTTACATGAAATATAAGCAAAAAGATGGGCCATACGATTATCTTGTCTATAGATATGCACAAAACATATAGATTCAAAAGAGGAGATTAGTCTTTTAAGGTGATTTCTGTGCAATTGTTCAGTCCAAGTAGATACTATATCATTCGACGCAAGGTCAAGCAAAGTTTTTCTGTCTGAAAATACCCATAGATCTCTGATATCATTTGCTCGAGCTTCCCTTAATCCTCCTAATAGTGCTCAGATTTTAGCATCATAACTGTTGATCGCCCAACAGGGAGTGCCTTCTGCAATGGTATGCTGCTTGCCAGGAAATTGGATGACAAACTCTTGTCCTGCATGACTTGTATTTGGATCAAAAGAGCATCAATAAAAAGTGTTGGAACATTATTTCGAGGAAAGCAGCTCAGGCGAGTCTGAAGTTTGATACGCTCAAGTTATCTAACAAGAGGGAGAAGGATCTAGAATAAGGAGAAGAGAGAGAGAGAGAGAGTTTGTTTGTAGAAAAGCCAATGTCAACTCCATTCATTCAGGCTATATTTATAGCCTTATGGTGCTACAAACTGGGAGTAGAAATAGGAACTACTGCCCCTTAATCTTAGGAGCTTATCAACAAAAAAACAGAATGCACTTATCTAGGAAACAGAATGCACTTATCTAGGAACAGAAATTGAAGACTTATCTAATGCACTTATCTAAGAAACAGAATGCATTTATCTAGGAGCAGAATTGAAGACTTATCTATTCTAACAGAATTAAAACTGAATGGCTAAGGCTTATCCCAACTAAGAGCTAACATGACCGGGTCTTCTGCTGCTATCCACTTTGACCGGGTCTTCGGCTGCTGCATGCATGCACGTATCATTCTCCTCCCCCCCTGAAGGACCCTTGTCCGCAAGGAAGTCGGGATAAGCTTTTCTGAAGCGCCATTCATTCTCCCAGGTTGCATCCTCAGCTGGCGCCCCAATCCATTTGACCAAGACTTCGGATTTTGGGCGGTATTTGCCCTTGTGAATAATACGGCGATCCAGGATTGCTTCCGGTTGGGGTAGGATGGTCGAAGTATCCGAGATTGGAGGAAGCTGAGTGGAAGTAGGGGTGATGGGTCCCAAGTGCTTCCGCAGCAAACTGACATGAAACACATTGTGGATTTGAGAGCCGGGGGGCAAGGCTAAGCGGTAGGCTACTGGACCAATCTTCTCAATGATTGGGTACGGCCCAAAATAACGTGGGGCGAGCTTCATGGAACGCCAAAACGCCACCGAGGTCTGCCGGTAAGGCTGTAACTTCACATACACGAAGTCACCTGCTACGAACGAGACTTCTCGTCGGTGCTGGTCCGCTTGACATTTCATCCGGTTCCGGGCTACCTGGAGGTTATGTTGTAGCTCGCGTAGGATGATGTCCCGGTCACGCAAGTATTCGTCAACTGTCCCTACTCGAGTTGTACCCGGTACATAGGTCAGGAGACTAGGGGGTGGGATTCCGTAGACTGCTTCGAAGGGTGTCATTTTGGTGGAAGAGTGAGTGGAGGTGTTGTAGCTGTATTCTGCCCAAGGAACCCACTCTACCCATTTTCGCGGCTGGTCACCTGCAAAGCACCGTAGATATTGCTCCAACATCCGGTTAACAACTTCGGTTTGCCCATCGGTTTGGGGGTGGTAACTGGAGATCATACACAATTTCGTCCCATGCATCTGAAAAAGTGTCTGCTAGAATGAGCTGATGAATACCTTGTCACGGTCGCTAACAATGGATGTTGGTACTCCGTGTAGGCGGACAACGTTGGCAACAAATGCCTTCGCGACTGTGGTGGCAGTGAATGGGTGTTTTAAGGGAATGAAGTGGGCATATTTTGTCAACCGATCCACAATTACCATGATAACCGTGTACCCATTGGAGGAAGGCAATCCTTCGATGAAGTCCATGGAGATGTCTGTCCACATTTGAGTAGGAATTGGTAATGGCTGAAGCAATCCCGTTGGTCTCATGCAATCTTTTTTGAAGTGCTGACATACGTCACATTGTTGCAAGAACTCCTTCACCGTCCGATGCATGTGGGGCCAAAGGAAGTTGTGCTTGATGCGAGATAGGGTCTTATGAAACCCAAAGTGTCCCCCTACAGGGGATGAGTGGCAGTCCGCCACCACCTTTGAAATCAAGGTGGAGGTGGGGCTCAAATAAATCTTGTCCCCCTTGAACCATACCCCATCCCGTTGAAGCAACTTGTGGGAGGGTCGCTTTTTCATCAATTCCCCATAAAAGGTGTCTTGTTTGACCTCTTCTTGTAGCGTCGGCCACCAGTCTGCGTGTGGTATAGAGATGGAAAGAAACTGAAATTCAGCCATACGTGACAAGGAATCCGCACCTTGGTTCTCAGCCCCTTTTTATATACTCGATCTCATAGTCATAGCCCAGTATCTTTGGCAGCCACCGCGTTTGTGCCGGTGTGGTTATCCTCTGCTCGAGTAAATATTTAAGACTTTTTTGGTCGGTGCGGACTGTGAATGGTTTCTCAAGCAGATATGGACACCATTTCTTAACGGCTTTGACAATAGCTAACATCTCCTTCTCATAGGTGGATAATGCCAAGGCTGAACCTTTCAATGCTTCACTGAAGTAGGCCACCGGTCGGTTTTGCTGGATGAGGATGGCGCCAATCCCGGTTCCACTCACATCGCATTCAATCACAAACCGTTGGGAGAAATCTGGTAGACGTAGGATTGGCGGTGAAGTGAGTGCCTTCTTCAATTGCTGAAAGGCCAGCTCTGCTGCCTCATTCCATTGAAATCCCCCTTTGGTCAACAGTTGGGTTAAGGGAGCTGTAATGCTTCCGAAGTCGCGGATGAACTTCCGGTAATATCCTGCTAACCCGAGGAAGCCATGGACCCCCTTTGCTGATGTCGGTGTAGGCCATGCGAGAACAGCTTGTATTTTGGCTAGATCAACGGACACGCCTTGTTCTGAAATCACATGACCCAAGTACTCGACCTGCGAAACCCCAAATTGACATTTTGACATTTTTGCAAATAATTTATTAGAGGATAATACAGTTAGAACAACTCTCAAATGAGATAGGTGGTCTTCCCATGATTTAGAATAAACCAGAATGTCGTCGAAGAAGACCAAAATAAATTTCCGGAGGTATGGGCGGAAGAGGTCGTTCATGAGGCTTTGAAAAGTTGCAGGTGCATTTGTCAAGCCGAACGGCATCACTAAGAACACGTAATGCCCTTCATGTGTTCGGAAAGTCGTTTTAGGAACATCTTCTTCTTGCACTCGAATCTGATGTTATCCCGACCGTAGATCTAGTTTGGAGTAAAATTTGGTGCCGTAGAGCTCATCTAATAATTCATCAATCACGGGAATGGGATACTTGTTTTTAATAGTGATTTCGTTCAGTGCTCGATAATCCACGCAAAACCGCCAAGCTCCATCAGCCTTCTTCACTAGCAAAACCGGCGATGAGAATGGGCTATTGCTTGGTCTTATCAGCCCTGTCTGCAAAAGCTCCTTCACCATCTTCTCTATTTCGGTCTTCTCGTAATACGGGTATCGATATGGCCTCACACTCACCGGTCCTTTGTCGGGAAGCAGTGCAATCCGGTGGTCATGTGGTCGTTTAGGAGGCAGGCTTGTGGGCGGCTCAAACACATGGGAAAATTCGGTGAGAAGGTGGTCCATCTCGGGTGGAAGAAAACCTGGTTGGCCGCTGCTATGTGAAGGAACTATTTGAAAAAAAAATCCCGTACCTTGTAACCCATTGCATTCCTTGTTGGTTAAGGCTTCGATGCTGGCTCGTCCCAATCCTTGGAAGGTGCAAGAGAGTCCCTCCTTTTTGAACGTCAAGGTTAGTTGTTTGTAATCCATCTCGACGGGTCCAAGCATCTCTAGCCACTGTACTCCCAACACCAATTGGCATGCTGCGATGTGAAGAACATAATAGTCAGCGGTAACGGGGTGTCCTTGAATGGCGAGGGTGAGAGATCGGCACTACCCCATACACTCGATCTTTTCACGGTTGGCCACCATAACTTGAAATTTCTTGTCTCGGTTCACTGGCAACCCGAGCTTGGAGACGATGGCTTGGTCAATGAAGTTGTGGGTGCTGCCGCCATCAATTAATACGGTCACGTTCTTGTTTTTCAGTTTCCCAAGAACACATATGGTTTGCGGGTGCTCAGCTCCTGCAATAGCGTGGAAGGAGATTTCAGGGATGGCTTCTTGGTTTTCCTCCTCTGATTCGACAGTCTCCGCGTCCACCGGTTCCGGATCCTCAATCATGAACAGTTGTGGACGTGCACAACGGTGGCCGGAGGTGAACTTCTCATCACAGTAGTAACACAGCCCCTTCTCACGACGTTCTCGCGCCTCCTGGTTGGTGAGTCGCCGGAATGTTGAGGAAGGAGCACTGGAAACCTGGTTCGCGCGCGAGCTTGGTGGAGGCCCAAGTACACCGGCCATGGGGTTGGGCGACGCCTTCTGGGTTGTCATGGCTGATGGGGATCGAATCGGTTGGCTAGCTCTCCGCTGTAAGTGATTTCGTTCCTCAATTAACCGGGCCACTCCAATCGCCTCTATCAAAGTTCGAGGCTGCTTGATCTTCACATCTAAACGAACGTCATCACGAAGTTCTGCAATGAAACAGCCAATGAGAAAGCTCTCGGGCAGGCCGTCAACTTGGTGAGAGAGCCTCTCAAAGGCTTCTTGATAAGCCGTCACAGTGGTGGTTTGCTTTAGGCGGGTTAATGCCTCTGATGGGTCCTCGTAGTCGGTGGGGCCGAACCGTTGTAACACCGCTTTGGAGAGTTCTTCCCATGTGAGCGGTCCGCGATGCTTGGTCAACCACCTGTGCCACTGTAAGGTGATGCCTTCCAAATGGAAGGAAGCTAGCTGCACCTGTTGGTCCAGAACAATATTTTGAAATTCAAAATACTGCTCCGCCTTGTAAATCCAACAGCTCGGATCATCCCCATTAAATTTTGGGAATGACAGCTTGACGTGTTGATGAGGGTGGTCATGGGTGGAGCTTGAACGGGAAGTATGGGGCTGTGAGGATTCTTCATGGGCGAAGGGGTTGGTCTCGGGAGTGGTATTGGGAGTGGTTCGTGAGGCTCAAAGGGCTTGGAGTTCAGTTAACACTGCTTGCAAGACAGTGTTCATTTGGTCGAAGCTCGACTCATGTCGTGCTAAGGTTTCATTGACCTCATTGCGGAACTCCGCGTTCGTCTTTCCACGGGTGTCCATGGTCGAACTGGCTCTGATACCAATGATACGCTCAAGTTATCTAACAAGAGGGAGAAGGATCTAGAATAAGGAGAAGAGAGAGAGAGAGAGAGTTTGTTTGTAGAAAAGCCAATGCCAACTCCATTCATTCAGGCTATATTTATAGCCTTATGGTGCTACAAACTGGGAGTAGAAATAGGAACTACTGCCCCTTAATCTTAGGAGCTTATCAACAAAAAAACATAATGCACTTATCTAGGAAAAAGAATGCACTTATCTAGGAACAGAAATTGAAGACTTATCTAATGCACTTATCTAGGAAACAGAATGCACTTATCTAGGAGCAGAATTGAAGACTTATCTATTCTAACAGAATTAAAACTGAATGGATAAGGCTTATCCCAACTAAGAGCTAACATGACCGGGTCTTCTGCTGCTATCCACTTTGACCGGGTCTTCGGCTGCTGCATGCATGCACGTATCAAAGTTGTGATCGATTTGGGATCTCTTGTAGTGTAAATTGGAGAGACGAACTGATCACTTGCTTTGGATCCTACTCAACGTTGTCAAGTAAACGTTTAGTTCGTGCTTTCCATATGTGGTAACCATTGATGCTGAAGTAGCATAGACTTCAAACTTGTGGTTTACCATGGTGTGTATTTAAGTTTTGGAACCAATCCTTAATGGTGACATATATGGGCTGATTTGGAATGTGTTGGGTTTAAACCAATTTGGGCTTCACACTAGACTACACGAGCAGAGGTACACTGGAAAAATAAGTGGTGTACTGTTTCTTCATGAAGGTTGCAGAATGTGCAAGTCCTCTCTGTCTCCTTTAGCCAAGCTGCACATTTACTTTTAGTGAGCAAGCCATCCCACAACAATTTCTAGAGAAATACCTGGAATCTATGAGGAATTTTGAGTTTCCAGAGAAGCTTCCAATCAAAGAAGGCATTTGAAGGGGAATCCTCTAATGAGGTAAGATGTTGATAGGCTGATTTTACAGAGAAGATACTCGTGGCATTGTGTTTCCAAATTAGAAGATCTGAAGAGAGACTTGGTTCTGGATTGATGTGAAGGATGTGTCGGATGGTGTGATCATGAAAGAATTGGTGTAGTTTTGACATATCCCATGATCCATCAGTGTTTATCAAGTCTCAAACCTTCAGGTTTCGTGATTGAGCCTCGCTCACTGATTCTTTCAGATGTCAAATGTGACCTGGTAGCGTGGGAATCCATGGATCTATCACCGCTGAAATGGATCTTCCATCTTTGACAGCCCACAACAGGTTTGGTTGTAGCTGACTGACCAGTTGGTGTGATTGCTGCCACCATGGAGAGCTACGGTGACCTTTTCTGGTAGCAAAGAGAGATGAGTGTGGGAAGTATTTAGCTTTGACTTGCTTGTTCCAAATCACATTAGAGTCGGTTAGAAGCCTCCAAACCTACTTACTAAACATGGCTTTGTTCATGACAATGAAGGATCTAAATCCCAGACCACCTTGCATCTTTGGACGACAAATTTTACTCCAAGAGACCGTATGTTTTGGATTTTTTTGAGTTACCCCACCAAAATGATCTAGTCATCTTATCAATCTTAGAGCCTGCGGCTTGGGCGAGGATTGTTGTGGACGTAGAATAAACTGAGATGGATTGCAACATTGATTTAATTAAGGTGGTTCTTCCTGCTTTTGATAAGAGTTTGGAGCTCTAGGAGTTGATTCTCGTGGAAATTTTGTCTAATATTTCTTTGTGAGATGAGAGGTGGTGGGAATTTATACCAACTTGGGTGCCTAGGTACTTGGTGCCAACCAGTGATTTGTTAATGTGCAACATACGAGAGAAAATCCTTCGGTGTTGACAGGGAGCATTTCTGCTAAAAAATATGCTGGAGTTGGCATGATTTATTTTTTGCCCGGACATGACTTTAGTATACTGACAAGGGATTTAACTTGTGAGATGGGTGATGGGTGAGCTATTGCGACTAATCTGTACTCCTTCCAGTTGTCCCACTGATGAGGCTTTATTTAGAAAGGACTTTCATGCTTACGATAAATAAGTAGGGAGAGATAGGATCCCCTTGTCTTACTCCCCGCTTCAGGTTGAAATGATCATGTGACTCATCGACTAATTTGATGGAGTAGGATGCAGTGGACATGCACTAGTGCAACATATTACACCATTTTTCTAGGAAATTCAGCTTTTTAAGCACACTATACAAAAAGGACCACCCATACAATCAAATGCCTTTGACATGTCCAGTTTGATAGCAATATATCTTTTGCATCTTTGTTGGGACTTCATCTTATGCAAAATCTCCTTTATATGAGATTTGTCTTCCTTTGAGAAATCCCGATTGGTAAGGAGATATTATCTCCTGAAGTAGAGGTTGCGGTCTTACTACCATCCACTTAGTTATAATCTTGTAGAGGACATTACACAAGCTGATGGGATGATAACTTGATGTGCCTATGCCCTAGCCAATCAGATCCCAGTAATATTACCATCCACTTAGTTATAATTTTGTAGAGGACATTACACAGGCTGATGGGATGAGAACTTGATGTGTCTATTGGCTTATTATTCTTGGGAACAAAAACCAAATTGGTATTATTTATTTCTTTCAGCAAGGATTTTGTATTAAAGAATTTGAGTACAACTGTGTAAATGTCCTAGCCAAACAGATCCCAGTAATGTTGATAGAAGAGAGGGGTGAAACCATCAGGCCTAGGAGCTTTATAAGGGTTAAATTGCTTGACCACATCAGTTAACTCTTCGAGAGTAGGGGGGGCCAAAAGGGAGTCCTGATGATGTACAAAATGGGTGGGAAGGGGAATGTTGTTCAGTAGTTTAGGGTAAAAATCTTCTTGCTGCCCTCCCACCTCTAAAAGTGTACATTTCAATGATTGAATTATATGTGTACAACTTGAGGTCCAAGATCCATCATCACATTTCAACCAACCGATATTGTTCTTGGTATTTTTGAAATTTGCCATGTGGTGAAAGAATTTAGTGTTTTTATCACCTTCTTTGAGCCACAATTCTCTTGACTTTACTCTCCAAAGTTGTTCTTCTTTTAAGAGACATTAGTTATATTGCTTTAAAAGTGACTGAAGCTGCTCTTGTTTTGCATCATTTAGGACTCTCATGTGTATGGCTGAGATTTGTTCGGCTATGTTTCGGATGTGATCCTGAACTAAGCCAAAATGACTTTTATTCCATTGTTTGAGGGCAATTTTGCAAGTTTTCAACTTGCTAATGACTTGATGAGCACGGGAGACATGAATGGGTTGATTCCAGGAGTCAGAGATAATTTGCATACAAGCGGGTGTTCTAGCCAGAAGGGTAGAAAATGAAATTGTGGTTTCCTTCTTGGGGTAGATGGTGAGGTGTTTAAGGCAATAGCTCCATGATCTGAGGTGGTTATTGGGAAATGATTCAACATGGTATTTGGAAACAATTGACACCATGAGGGGTTAGCTAGGGCCTGATCCAACCTTTCAAGCACTTTTGATGTTCCCTTTTGTCCATTTGACCAGGTGAATGGAGGACCAACAAATTGAAGTCAATTAGGTCAAATTTGTTTATAAAGTTGTGTAAGTGTTTTGAGAGGTAAGGTTTGTTTATGAAGGATTTGTGATCATCCATTTTATATACATCGTTGATATCTCCTATGAGGAGCCAAGGTAAGTTAGTGAGCTCTTGTGATTGGGTGAGGTGAAGCTAGATCTCTTTGTGAAGATTGGGGGTAGGGTGGCCATAGAAAAGTAATAATTGCCAAGAATTGTTGGGTGGGTGGTTCGAGACTTGTAGACAGATCAAATGGGTATTAACATGAAGGATGTCAACTGAAATTGAATCCAGACAACCATAGAGGAGACCACCAGAGAACCTTGAAGCTTCATGGAAAACAAAGTAATTAATTTTAGTTTCTTCCCTAAGGAAGAAATTTTTTGCCCACCTAGTTTGGTCTCCATTAGAAACAACAAATCCGGCTTTTCTTGTTTGACTAGCTTCTTTAGCTTGTGGATTTTTTTGTTATCACTGGCTTCTCTAGTGTTCCAGGAAATGAACTTCATAATACTAAACAATAATACTGAGAGAGTTAAGATTAGGAATAATGTTGTGTAAATAATAAGAAGGGAAGTGAGGCGTACTTGTTGGAGCAAGGGAGTTGGGCTAACAATGGTAGGTTGATGTAATTGTCGGTGATGAACTGGTCATCGCCACAATGAGACATCGGGGACACGGATACAACAACATCGGTTGTGCTCAATAAGCCTGGTTTTAATGAATGGCTTTCTCTTTGTGGGACTATAGGTGTTGAGCAATGCGGCTGAGGTTGAGCTGGAACTAGAAGTGTCATCGTGGGTTTGGCTAACAACATCTCAGGAGGTAGAACTTGCCCGGTAAAGAAGTCGGAAACCTATCCATTTCAAACCGCCCAAAGAGTGTTAGTTGGCAAATCCAAATGATAACTTTTGGGTATGCCACGTCTTCTTTTTCCTATGAGAAGATCAATGGTTCCAAACCACCGGTTTTGGTGAAATAGTGGGTAGTGATTTCTGGTTTCGCGCCATCCTAGCAGAGAATGTGCGGCTGTTGTGCATTCAACATACCTGTCGCGCTATTCTCATGATGGTGGTGTTCATGAGGCATGCATGAGTAGAACATGGCATCTTTTGTTTGCAATGGTGGCTATCATGCAAGGCCCTAGTAAGTTCTGACACAGCGTGGAAGCAATGGAAATCGGAATTGGCTATGCAAGCACCGAGCGATTGCTAGCTTCTAGCGAAGAACACCGAATTCTCTAAGAGAGAGAAAAGGTGGCGAAAACTCAAAGAAGAGAACCAGAAGAAACTATGAAAATCTGAAGTATGAATTGATTAATAATTCTGGGAAATAGCAATTTTGTAATACATTAAGAAATTGTAAAATAATTAGGAAAGAACATGAATCTTGATCTTGATCCTCTTGAGCTGTCTTGATAAGGTCGAACCCTCTTGGAATTCTTGGACTTGATCTTCTACCGTCCGATCTCCTTGGTAGTCCTCTATGCTTAAATCTAGGAAGTCTTTGGAAATATTGATGATGCTTGGAGTCTTGCTAATCTTGATAGTCTTGGGAGTCTTGAGTTGTTCTTGCTTATCTTTCTTGGACTAATCTTGATAATCTTGGGTTCTTGGCTCCTTTTCTATCTTGACTTCTTGCCTTATCCTAAAGCTATCGCCCCTAGGGGTGAGATGGTCTTTCTTGTGATGGGCCTCCATCATTCTCCCCCACTTGGAGAGAACTCGACCTCGAGTCGTGATTAGGATAGGCAAGTGTGATCTCTGGCAAATATTGGTGAAGGTCAACAATGTTGAAGGTCTTGGATATACCCATCTGATCAGGTAGGTCCACTACATAGGCATTATCATTGATCTTCTTCACGATCTTGTATGGACCATACTTCCGGAGTTTCAACTTGTTGTAAGTACCCATGGGAATTCTTTCATTCCTTAAGAAGACCATAACCTCATCACCTACATCAAACACTTGAGACCGGCGGTGTTTGTCTGCGGCCATCTTGTATTTGGTGTTGGATTGCTCTAGCTTCTGCTTCACAGCCTCTTGAATGGACTGGATTTGTTCTACTGAGATACTAGCATTGGGTACTTTGGGAAGCTTTACTAAATCCAGTGCATGGTTAGGGACCTTCATGTACACGATGGAAAATGGTGATCTGCCTGTAGAAGTGTGCACTGCATTATTATAGGCGAACTCAGCCTAGGCTATGGCTAAGTCCCACTGTTTTGGCCTCTCCTGACATATGCTGCGAATTAAATTCCCTAAGGTCCGGTTTACCACTTCTGTCTGTCCATCTGTCTGCGAATGGGCTGTACTGCTGAAATTAAGTGATGAATCAAACAACCTCTACAGGGTCCTCCAAAAGTGACTGAGGAACCGTGTGTCACGATTTGAAATGATGGTCTTGGGTACCCCATGCAAGCGGACAATCTCCCTGAAAAATAGTTTGGTTGTAGCGGATGCATCTGTTGCTTTCTTACATGGGAGGATGTGAGCCATTTTTGAGAATCTATCAACCACCACGAAGATGGAGTCCATGTTCCTCTAGGTCTTTGGAAAGCCTAGTACAAAGTCCATGGACATGTCTTCCCATATAGCAGTAGGAATGGATAGGGGCATGTAGAGACCAGTGTTCTAGGTTTGTCCCTTAGCTGTCTGACAAACATAGCACCTACTTACAATGGTACACACATCCCTTCTTAATTTTGGCCAGTAATATCGCCCTTTAACTACTTCTACTGTTTTGTCCCTTCCCAAGTGTCCTGCTAATCCACCCCCATGCAAATCCCTAATGATCTTTTTGTGGAGGGAAGTGCAGGGGATACACAACTGTTCCCCTTTCATAAGGAACCCATCATAAATAAAAAAGTCTTTTGCTGCCTGCTTATTCAAACATTTCTCCCATACCTGTTGGAAGTCTTCATCATGGGCATATCAGTCTTTTAGGCACTCAAAACCCACAATCTCCACACTGAGGGTCTTGATGAGAGCTACACGCCTATTAAGTGCATCAACAACTTTATTTTGCTGTCTTGTTTTATACACAATTTTATATGGAAACTTGTCTAGGAAAGCAGACCATCTGGCATGTAAATCACTTCTTAATTGCTTTTGCCCACTAAGATATTTTAGGGCCTAGTGGTCAGTATAGAGAACAAATTCTTTTGCAATTAAATAGTGTTCCCATGTCTTCAAGACTCTAACCACAGCATAGAACTCCTTGTCATAAGTAGATAACTTTCTCTTGGCTTCACATAGTTTTTCACTGAAGAAAGCAATGGGTCTTTTCTCTTGGGACAATACAACCCCTATGCCAACTCCACTGGCATCACATTCAACTTCAAATAATTTATTAAAGTCTGGCAAGGCAAGAACATGAGCAAAACATAATCTTTCTTTTATGAGAGCAAAACTTTGCTCTTGTTCTTCTCCCCAGTGAAATTTTTCCTTTTTCAAGCATTCAGTAATGGGAACCATGATACTACTAAAATTCTTAATAAAGCACCTATAGAAGGTTGCCAACCCATGAAATCGCTTGACATCTGTAACAGTGGATGGGGTCGGCCACTCCCTAATGGCTTTCACTTTTTTCTCATCTCCTTTCACTCAATCCTTGCTTATAATAAATCCCATGAATAGTAAATTATCATTCATAAAGATGCATTTCTTCAAATTAGCATATAATTTATTTCCCCTCAATGTTTGTAGGACCTCTCTAATATGTCCCACATGCTTAGTGATAGATTTGTTGTATATCAAAATATCATCAAAATAGACTACCACAAATTTACCAATGAAGGGGTGCAATACCTGGTTCATCAACCTCATGAAAGTGTTGGGTGCGTTGGTTAGTCCAAAGGGCATGACTAACCACTCGAACAAACCATCTCTAGTCTTGAAGGCTATCTTCCATTCATCTCCGGGACGGATCCTGATTTGATGATATTCACTCCTAAGATCTATTTTTGAGAAAAATATAGCTCCGCTTAGTTGGTCCAGCATGTCGTCTAACATAGGAATAGGAAATTTGTACCCAATGGTAATCTTATTAATGGCCCTGCTATCGACACACATTATCTAATTGCCATCCTTCTTAGGTGTAAGTAAGGTAGGTACTACACAAGGACTCATACTGATTTGAATGTGTCCCTTTTTCAATAATTCTTCTACCTTTTCCCATAAGATTTCATTCTCCTTAGGACTCATCCTATAATGTGGGAGGTTAGGTAGACTAGCACCTAGAACAAAGTCGATATGGTGTTGTATATCTCTCATGGGAGGGAGTTCATTTGGTAACTCCTCTGGAACTACATCATTAAATTCATCCAGTAGTCCCTGTATTTCAGCTAAAATTTTATTTTCATCATTAACATTTTCTCCTTTTACTACTGACAAATGTATTTCATGAGTATCCTTACATTCTTTAACAAATTTAGCATGATGATGGGTGATAGTAAGGAAATTCTTCTCATATGCCTTTATAATATTTTTTTCTGCTATAGGTAACAAAGTATAACGTGTACCATCTTTTTCAAGTTGGTAGGTATTCTTCCCATCCATGTGCCTTGCATCTGTGTCAAACTACCAAGGCCTCCCTAACAAAATATAGCAAGCATCCATATCTACAATATCACAATATACTTCATCTTGGTACTTACCAATTGAAAAAGGTACCTTGCAGCGTTCTTCCACTCGTACGCTGCCTCCTTCTTTGATCCACCCAATCGTGTATGAGTTGGGATGTTTTTCAGGAATCAGCTGTAATTGTTGGATGACATCCCTGCAAATAATATTTTCTTGACTACCACTATCAATAATTAAATTAAATAATTTTCCCTTGACAGTACATCTAGTACGAAATAATCTGTGCCTTTGAGAAGTATCCTTATTTTTCTGGGACAACATTAATTTTCTTACCACACAGGTATGCTTTTCATGTTCATATGGACCCTCTTCATCCTCCCCATCAGGTCCACAGTATACTTCATCCTCAATATCTTCTTCCTCCTCCCTTTCTACCATATTAACTGCCTTCCTCTTAGGACAGTCACTGGATCTATGTCCCACCTCATTACATTTAGAACATTTAATAGGAGCAGGCCTTGCATAAGGGTTATTGGGTTTAAGAGGGTTGGAAGGATTACCTCGAGTATGTCCTCCTATAGTAGCCTTACCGGCATTACTTGTGCTTGCCGGGTGAGAGGGAGGTACTACCGGGACTGATTTGTTCCTGTCGACAATTGCCGGTCTGTTGTCGCTCCCGCTATACCGACGGTAATTATCACTGCATGCCTTGTCTTGGAACATTAATTTTGCTTTCAAGGCTAGGTTCCTTGCTTCCTGCACACTGAGAACCATCTGTACACCAATTTTATCTCTAATGGATGGTCTCAAACTGCTTAGATGTATATTCATTAACACTGCGAGAACCCTGCGCACACCTCTGATAAGATTCAAACATATATTGTTCATAGTCAGGAGGTAAAAATCTACCTCTAATTAATTGTTTCATGCACCTCCAGGTTCGAACAGGACCCCTTCCTTCTCTCATCTGAGTCTCTCTCATCCATTCCCACCAAATAGATGCGCCTCCCTTTAATCAGAAAGCTACTAGTTTTACCCTTCATTCCTCTGGTATCTCCATGTAATCAAAGAACCTATCGACTTCTTGATCCAATCCAGTCCCTCTATACCAAGGTCTCCACTAAAAGTAGGAATATCTACCTTGAGTTTAAATTCATCATTATTCCTACGGGGATTGAAATTACCTTGATTGTGCCAATTTCTATCGTTTCTGTCGTTGTCAGGAAGAACTAGAGCACCACCAAATTCAAAACCATCATCACTGTCATCGCAAGAATTGGACATCGGGACGCAGTAACGACGGGTGGTCTGTCGTGGTTGTCTCCTTCGATCTGCTGTGTATTTTCTCGGTTCCGTGGGACAACCTCCCGTAACAAGGTTTGTAGTTGCTCAGTCACCTCTGCCAACTGTTGTTCGATGTTACGTGTGGTTGTGTGCTATTCTTCATTCGCTCTCCAAACAACTGGGAACCCCTGATCTTCGTCACGGGGTGGGTTGCGACTGCTACCGTCTTGGTTGGCCATCTGACTGGGCGAACTCCCTGCTTTGATACCACCTGACGCATCGTGGAAGCAATGGAAACCGGAGCTGGCTATGCAAGCACCGGGTGATCGCTAGCTTTTAATGAAGAACACCGAATTCTCTAAGAGAGAGAAAAGGTGGCGAAAACTCAAAGAAGAGAACTAGAAGAAACTATGAAAATCTGAAGTATGAATTGATTAATAATTTTGGGAAATAGCAGTATTTATAATACATTGAGAAATTGTAAAATAATTAGGAAAGAACATGAATCTTGATCCTCTTGAGCTGTCTTGATAAGGTCGAACCCTCTTGGAATTCTTGGGCTTGATCTTCTACCGTCCGATCTCCTTGGTAGTCCTCTATGCTTAAATCTAGGAAGTCTTTGGAAATCTTGATGATGCTTGGAGTCTTGCTAATCTTGATAGTCTTGGGAGTCTTGAGTTGTTCTTGCTTATCTTTCTTGGACTAATCTTGATAATCTTGGGTTCTCAGCTCCTTCTCCATCTTGACTTCTTGCCTTATCCTAGAGCTGCTGCCCCTAGGGGTGAGATGGGCTTTCTTGTGATGGGCCTCCATCAAGTTGTAACTTGCCAAGTGTCTGTTGTGAATGATTAGTGTTCTGACACTGCTGCCCTTCACCGAAATCCGGCTGCATTAGCGATGGTGATCTGCTGGAAACTACTACTAGCAAATTGCAATTACGCTCGACACAATGACACTTACGGCCACCGGAACTGTCCTCGAAATCTTCATTTGAACCTTGCTCACTGTGGCAAACTTTGCAGACTCCGGGAGAGTTCGATCTGGCTGGAGAGTATACTGGCAAGTTGAATTGGCTTTCAGGCCGAAATTCAGTTCTGAGCCATTCTCCAGGATAATCTATTGAACGGCCTTCAAGAAAACTCTTGTAGTCCGATATAGAATGGTCTAACCATTTGTAGTTACTCCAAATATGTCCTATTAGGCCATAGTTGGCATAGATCCTGGGGAGCTGCTCGTAATAAAAATGGAGCCAGACTGGCTTACCGTGATAAAAGATAAATTGACCTGTGAGGAGAGGTTTACGAAGGCCGATGATATTTTTTTTTTGTGTACGTATAAGCCTCTCAGTAGCTAGCCAGTGGGAATTTTTTCTTGGTTTGGGACGATGGTACCCACTGCGCTAGACCCTCTGGGTCCAGACCTTTTCAACTGTTCCTATATGTGAATCGCTCCATTCTTCTAGGAGAATCCATCTCGAACGAAAAAATCAAGGCCCTCCCTCTAATGCAATAAGACAGTCGTTGTAAGGCTGCCTCCTTCCAAGAAACGAATGGTCACTGCTCCTAATGTTGTCCACTGTAAACGACGAACATAGTTGGCCAGAGTCTCTTCATTAACTTGTTGACGGGGGAAGATGCGTCCTTTTAATGTCAACCCAATAACATGCTCCGCCTTCGATAGGTTCAAAGCTGGGGGGTTGTTCATCTACCCTACATTAACTGCATGTGCAAATATGGATTCTATATACTCAGTGTCATGTGCAATAATTGGCATGTTGGCGACTTCTTTACCTTTTGATGTCATCCTCAGTAAAAGCAAGTCCTCACGTGAAGAAGATGGTTGTATCCACGCCCCAATGGGATCCCTGTGGGGACCTGGGTTCAAGAAACGGTACGGGGAAACAGAGAGACTAGAAGGAACAGGGAATTCTTTTTAAGCTAGAAGACAAATGGAAGGGGATAACATTGATGCTGGGTAGAAGACAAATGGAGGGGGTAAGGAGTTTGTAGTAGAAGATGTTAGAGGGTGGAGTGAAACTCAGGTTCGGAGAAGGGCATGCATGGGTGGAGGGAAGAGTTGGTGGAGAAGCTTACCGCTGAAGGAAGATGTTACAGATGCTAAATCAGACACTAAGTCGACGCCCAACTTGAATGCATTTAGTCATAAAGAAGATGATACAGACGCTAGGTCGCTCAGTCCATTGCAGTTATGAATTGTAATGTAGAGGCTTCAATCCAAAACGGAGACTTGAGACTTGAGAGAAGACTATAGAAGAGGAGGAACTCACACGCATCAGAAAGTGATTCCACTTTATGAGAGAATTAAGGTAAGAGGAATTGGTTGTGCAACTTTTGCATCATTTTCTTAGATGCAAAATTTGCACTGCTAATGAATGTAAGTGAGATAAAAAAGTACAAATTATAGTCACAAACAAATGAATGCAAAACTGACCTGGGTGCAGAATTCATATCCGGTTCGGAATTGCATTGCAAATAAACACAGCCTTTGCTCCGTCAAACTGAGTCAAAACTCAAGTGATTATTACTAGAATCAAGTTGCGGTGGTTTGCCCCTTTCCATATTGCTCAACTGTTATTCACTTTAGATCTGCGAGTCTGACCCTTTTCATATCCGTTCCAACCTCTATAAAGACCGACACTCGGTAATATTATAGGCCAAACGCGCGCTATGGAAACTGATTTCTTGATGGATCCATCAAAATTCATCTGAATACGATTGGCGTCAGGACTTCACTACCGGGCATAGGTGAACTGTTCCATTCCATTTGGCATTTGCCCATTAACAAGCTTACTGAAGCTGCTGCATTGTTGGATTACTGTTTTTATACTGGCTACACTTTGATCTGAGCTTGGAGATCATATTTTCCTTCATATCTTTGATACATACAAAAGAATATTGGCAAATTTTGCTCCGTCAGAGATTAACAAGGGGAATATTTATGAGGTGAAAACGAGCCCTCCAAGCACGTTGAGGGCACAGTGTTTCTGAGGTTTACTGTCAGAAGAATTGGTTAGGAGCTAGAAATGCACCACTCTCGAACAGGGAATGCTATTGCATGTGGGTGTTGTTAGCACAGACTCAATGACATTATATGATTTCCCAGGCAGTGAATGACAATGAATGACCATGAGCCCATGGCGTCATCTTAATTTTATTTACACAAAAAAGCTCTTTTTCGTTTGAAAACCTCCAAAAGCATCATACCCTTGGAGTTGGAGCAGACAAACCCCATTTAATACGTATGGTTCTGACTTCTGAGTTTAACCATAAACCACAATTCCACCCCTTATTAGGTTAAAATCGTTGGATTTCTCTCAGAGATTTGTATAGTTAAAGGCTGTTAAGAGTACACTGTATATCCTTATAGGGTGTACAAGTCTCCCATTGCATATGATCTTCTATCCCATAGCTTTCTGTCCGGTGGTAAAATTTGTTGCTTAAGACATTTCAATTTTCAAATCAACCCCTATTTAACTTGATAAACGCTTCTCTGAAACAGGAAGAGAATGAATACTTCCAGCCTCAGGGAGATGGCCAACGCTTGGGCTTCCATATTCCATAGATGGAGGCTCTCAGTGGTAGTACCCATTGGAACACGATGACGATGGAGATAAATGGAACACGAAGCCGAAGGAAATTTTTTCGCCACGTGGAAAGCCCAATCAGGATGTGCGTGCGGATGACTGAATTGCTGATGTTGTTGCGAAACTGTGAAAGAATTTGATTAATTTATATATGGGTCACATCGGGTCAACGCTCTTTTTCGAAGGAAATTGCATAAGAACGATGCCATTGCCCCAAGACATTCGGATAAATCTACTCCTCTTACGACTTAGAACTCCATGTTTAATGCGTAGTTCAAATTTGGCAGGGTTGAAGGAGAAGGAATCTCGATTGCCCCACTCACGATTCGTCACGGAAAACTGGGGTCTGGGGACAGGGTCGGGTAATGGCTAGGGTTGCGCTTGACTAGGATTCTGTCTTTCCGAGCAAATATCGTCGATCTTCACTCTTTTGCAGTATCCACTTAAAAAGAGGAAATCTCACTTTTTATTACCGTGCGAACGAATTCATCTATTCCCTCCAAACGCTAGACCTCCGAGGATTTGAAGCTTCTGTTGCTTACATAAGTTAAAATTTTTTCTTAGGGCATATGGATTTCGTAGACATGAAGCAAAGAACTCTGTGATTTTCTAGAACCCGTGCAGCGGAAATTCCTTCTTCATCATGAACGTCTCAATAATTGGTGAGCTTTCTCGGATTTTTTTCTTCCTTTTTCCTCAGTCTTGTAACTCTTGTTTTCAACTCTTTCTGTAAGGACTCATGCATTTTGTGAGTCTGTGAAGATCCTTTGCAGGGAGATTTTCCAGAAGTGATAGAAGAGTTCCTGCAACATGGAGTCATGAAATGTATCGCCTTTAATCGCCGCGGAACACTTCTCGCTGGTAACCCTCTGAATCCTTTTTTTCTGGGAGGGGCGGGGGGGAGATTTTCTGCTGCTTCCTTTTAGTTTTCTATTTACAATGGAAAGAAAGTTAATGGACAATGTAGCTGAAACATAGATGGCAAGAAAGATTGGATTTTTTACTCTTCCATTTTGTATTAGCTTTTCTTTGGTTGATATTATTGATTCATAATCGGGGTTGATATTTACAGAACGTCTAGAAGTATAACTTAACTGCTTAATTTCAAATTTGCACAATTAATGTTTTTTTTTTTTTTTTTGTGTTTTTCCTTTGGAGTGCAGATAAAGCAGGTTATAACTTTGAATTCACCGTTGTATTTTTATTTAATTTATTATTTTGATGTCTGTCGGCTTTTTATGAATTCAATATACTTAATATTAGACTGCCGGTGTTCACGTTATTATGCTATTGAGCAAAGGGACATGGGGAGGTTAATAGTGGGATTGAGCCCATTGCATGACTCATTGATGATGATCTATGACTGCCGCTGCAGGATCACCCCCACCCCAAGCATGAGATTGAACCAGAGAGGATTGGCAATCAAAAGCTATTAATCCTTCACATCAAATAAATTGGGAGAATTACTGAAAAGGGCATGGTGATGTGAAATATTCCTTTTAGGTGTAACCCATTAACTTTTTTAAAGGATTGTAATAATTGTGGCTCTGTTTCATTGTTTTTGAGATTGAGGAGATTATCCTTTAGGCCTTTACCTGATTAAACCCCTCTTCCTTCAAAATGGTTCCTTTCTCATTACATTTTTTCCAAACATTGTTAGCTTATTTTGGTGTTTGCTACTTGCTTTTGCCCTGCTCCTAAGGTTTCTTTGTTGTGTATTAATTCATTGTGCATTGCAATCCCAGCTTACTCAATTGGGTCATTGTTCTCCTACCACGTTTTCTATTTTAAAACCTAAATTTCTTCCTTTTCTGGGAAATGTGGAGAACATTGATGTTTTGGCTGAGGTTCTCGCATGCCAAGTGGGTTATCTGCCAACTAAGTACCTAGGCCGCCCTCCGGGGGCTAAATGCACCTCAACTCTGATTTGAGATCCTGTTCTGGAGCGTCTAGAAAAGAAACTTGCTTCATGGAAAGCTAAATACTTGTCCCTGGGTGGAAGGATCAATCTTTTAAAGAACACCCTCTCTATCCGATTCTGGTGAAAGTGGCTCAAAAAATAGAAAAGTTGCAGAGGGATTTTCTGTGGAAGGGTTGGGAGGAGGAAAAAAGATCCATTTAGTTAATTGGGATCAGATTCATGCTCCATTGGATCAAGGAGGGCTGGGGATTAGGAGGTTGAAGGTATTTAACACTGCTCTGCTCAGAAAATAGATTTGGAGGTTTGGGGTGGAAAGAGGAAGTGGTGGAGAGATTTAATTGCTGCTAAGTATGGCATGGACAGAGGAGATTGGACAACTATTTCCTTGTTTTCCTCTTTAGGCTGCTCAAATCTGCAGAAAAATTATGGACATTCTTCCAAGTTTCGGCAGAAGTCTCAGCCCTAAGTTGGGTAATGGTGATAGGCTGGTTTTTTGGAAAGACCCTTGGTGTAGAAACTGCCCTCTTTCAGAGTTATTTCTACAGTTGTTTCAGATTTCTGATAACCAAGATGCAGCTGTGGCAGACTGCTATGTGGCTAATGGTAGGACAGTAATCTGGTATCATTTTGAAGGAATTTTCAGGACTTGGAGATGTTAAACTTGCTGAGATACTCGAGCTTGTTTCAGTTCAGGTTGTGTACACAAGTAGTGAAGACAGTTGGAGCTGGAACTGGAATTCTGATGGACTTTTTTCAGTCAACTCTTTTGCTCTCAAGCCTTCAGAGAGAAACCTTGTTGCAGCACCAGCTTCTAGAATTTGGAATCCTATTTCTCCCTCAAAAAATTTATGCTTTGGTGTGCGCAGCAACCCTGGATTGATGTTTAACTAGAGTAAATCTGTCTAGAAGAGGGGTGCAGGTCCCCGACCGGATTTGTTTGTTGTGTGGGCAGGCTTTGGAGGACACAAATCACCCCATTGCTCTTTCACCTCCCGTCTCTGGTGGCATTATATTTCACCCCATTGCTCTTTCACCTCCCGTCCCCACTGCAGTGATACAGTGGATCAGACCTGATATATTTACTTGTGGTCCCATAAATTCAGTTTTTTGTTGCTTAGTTTTTGCTTTATGCTTGCTTTCTTGTACTGTTATAGGTAGCAGGGCATTTTTATCCTTTTACCTAATTTTATGTTAAACACATATAAATAATACTGCTTAGGGCAGCAGTAATAGAATATTCTGCCCCATTCCTCTCCTATTCTTCTATTTTCTTCTCTTTTCTTTTTTCTTCTTCTCTTTTGATTTCTGGGTTGTTTTTTCAACCTAAAAGTTCTGCTAACAGCAGTAACTTCAAGTTGGTATTAGAGCAGGTTTATTTCTGCTCGTGAATCTCATGTGAGCTCTTCCCAGCCGGATACATGAGATTTTAATACGGCTGGAGATTTAGTTCTCTTCGTGACCTGATTCTTGGAGATTGATGGAGTTCGAAGCTTGCCCAGGACACTTCTGTTCTTGGAGATTGCCCAGCAGTCGGGAAGAATCAGAGAAAAACTTAATTTGAGGTGAGATTTAGGGTTCAAATCTCATATTGAAGGTGCCGCCCAAAAGTTTCTGGGTAGTTTTTTCAACTCTCCTGAAGTTTTGTAACAGGAGGTAGGGTTTTTGAAATCTCTGTGAGTGGCTGCTCTTTTTGAAATCTACTGGATTGTTGTCCCTATTCTCAGTTTTGTTCTTTTTTTTTTTCTATTTGGAAGGGGAGCCAAGTATGTACTTTTTCTTCTGTGTTAAGCTCAGCATGGAGTTCTTTGGGAGTGAACAGAAACCTCCTGGAGAAGGTGCTGAAAGGGCTGTTGGTATGACTGGTAACAACCCTTTTCAGATTACCACAATCAGGTTTGATGGTTCAAACTATTTGGAGTGGGCTCAATCTACCATGATGGCCATTGGAGGAAGGGGAAAGTTAGGCTATGCGACTGGAGACACTAAGGAACCAACCAAGGAAGACCCTTCTTGTGCAAAATGGATTCAAGAAAATTATCTTGTGATGACATAGTTGTGCAACTTGATGCAGTCCCATATTAGCAGAAATTACCTTTGGGCAAAGACAACCAAGGATATTTGGGATAATATGAAAGAGACTTACTCATAACCACTTGATGTGGCTAGGGCTTATGAGTTGAAAACTGAAGTGAACAATTTGAAGCAAGGGGAGAAACCTGTATCAATTTATTTCTCTACTCTGAAATCCTTAGGGCATGAGATAGATCACCTTGAAACAATTGAGTGGGTGAGTAATAAGGATGCAACAACTTATAATTAGTTGTTGAGAGAAATAGAGTTTTTGAGTTTCTTGCGGGTCTGAATTCTAATTTTGACATTGTTAGACAACAACTTCTCACTAGGGAAAATGTTACCTTGTCTCAAGCCTACTCCCTAGTGTATAGTGAAGAGAGTAGGAGGAAGGTTATGCTAAAAAATTCTCAAATGTAGGTAGCATTAGCCAGCTACAAGACACAAGTATAATGGTGAGAGGGAGAAAGAGATGAAGAATGAAGGAAAGAAAGGTGTGTTTTGTGAGTATTGCAAAAAACCTAGGCACACAAAAGACACTTGTTGGAAACTTCATCCCAATCTTGTACCAGAAAGACTCAGGAATAAGAAGGGAAATGCAAATGCAGCTATTACATTAGATGGTTCTTCCCTTCTGGGACCTTAGTTTGCTTCTTTGGAGGCCTTAGTTGCAGTCAGGGCAACTTTGACTTAGTTGTAGATTGAAGTTGGACTTGCAGGATCATCTCAGCCTACCTTTGCTACCACTACACCTCCCTCCACATCGGCTTTTGCCCACTCAGGTACAAGAGCCATTGTTTTCATGCCTCTATTCCAGATAATACTAACCCTACTTGGATTATAGACTCTGGTGCATCAGATTATATGACAAGCTTGTCTTCATTATTCACTTCATACAATCTGTCTTCAGGCAGAGATAAAGTATCCATAGCCGATGGCTCCCTTGTTCCTATTTCTGGCAAGGGAAACATCAGTCTCTGATGCCATTACCTTGTCCTTGGTTTTGCATGTACCTACGTTTAGCATTAATTTGCTTTTAGTCAATAGTCTTACAAGAAGCTAG
This sequence comes from Nelumbo lutea, assembly GCF_056320005.1. NCBI lineage: Eukaryota > Viridiplantae > Streptophyta > Magnoliopsida > Proteales > Nelumbonaceae > Nelumbo > Nelumbo lutea. The sequence goes on from NC_142684.1 coordinate 124,300,394, forward strand.
ACTTGCTCAATAACCTTTTTTCCTGACCATTGTATTTTCTAGGATTTGGTGACAAGGAAGGTGATTGGGACTAGCCATGAGATCAATGGAATCTACCTACTCGAGCACCCACCTGGAAGTGATAAAGGAGTTGCGAAGTCTTTTGTTTCTCAGTTGTGAGTCAAATTATACTTTGACATAATCGTTTGGGTCATTTATCTTTTGGGTCTTTAAAAAACTTGTTTCCTGCTTTAAGTCAGTTCAAATGTCTTTTTTGAAGTGTGAGAGTTGTGACCTTGCAAAACATTGTAGATCCTCCTATTTTTTGAGTAATAAAAGAAATAATACTCCTTTTGGAATTGTGCATACTATTGTGTGGGGGCCATATCATATTCTTGTTATGGGGGGTATAAGTATTTATTATTGTTTGTTGATGATTACTCCGCTTCTCATGGGTTTATCTTATGCGTTTTCGAGATGAAGTTCCCACCTTAACTCGTGCTTTTCATCAAATGGTCCTCACTCAATTTGAAGTTAGAATCAAAATTTTTAGATCTAGTAATGCCCAAAAGTATTTCACTAAATACCTGAATTCATATTTTTTTTAGTATGGGGTTGTTCATCAGAATACTTGTCCCATACACCTCAACAAAATGGGGTGGCTGAGAGAAAAAATAGGCATATCTTGGAAGTTGCAAGAAGTATTATACTGAATTCTAATATTCCCATTTGTTTTTGGGGGGATGCTATTAATGCAATTGTGTATCGCATCACTCTTTCCATGTTCTAGATATGAAATCTCCTTTTTCATTATTGCATCCTAAGAAAGAATTGTATACCATCCTCTTAAAGTTTTTGGGTGCACTTGTTTTGTTCAAAATTTGGGACCTCATCGTTCTATGTTTGATCCTAAGGTTGCAAAATGTATATTTCTTGGTTATGCATAGAATCAAAAGGGATATTGCTGCTATTGATCCTTGTTCTAGATCTTGGTTTGTGTCCATGGATGTTATCTTTTTTGAGGATGTCCCTTATTACCTAGGTGTTTCTTCTCAAGGGGTGAATAGTGAGAGGGATAGCCCTTATCTTGAAGTTCCACTGCCTATTCCTATTCTGAAGGAGAGTTGTGTAATGAGGGTGATTGTCAGAGGTGTAGGGAGTTGAGAGTTTACCATAGGAGGTGGAGGCAAGTTGATTTTGGTGCTCATAATTAGTCCAGGCCAGTTCCTCTCTCCTCTGTAGTTCTAGATTCAGGTACTTCTCCCCCCTTTCCTGTTGATACATCACTCTCACATTCTGATCCCTTACCCCCTCTAGATGATCTTGATCTTCCCTGAAGAAAACTGAAGAGAAGAGAGTCGAGGGTTCAGCAATGAGGGTTGTGATGCTGATGAGATTGATTCTCAAACAATTGCTTAAAAAGGAATTTGAAGTGAAAGATCTTGGTGACCTACGATATTTCTTGGGAATTGAAGTGGCCCGCTCTAGACACGGTATCTTCATTTTACAGAGGAAATTTGTCCTTGATCTCCTTGAGGACACTGGGAAACTAGAAGTTAAATCAGCAAACACACCTATTGAATTGAATTATAAGATAAGTTCTAAAGGGGGCGAGCCTCTTGAAGACAAAGCCATGTACCAATGATTAGTCGGGAAGCTTCTTTATCTATGTCTTACTCGTCCTAACATCTCCTATGTTGTTTGTATTGTCAACCAATACATGCGTTCTCCTAGAACCACTCATTTATTGGTTGTGGAAAGAATCCTTGCTTACTTGAAGAAATGTCCATGTCGTGGTTTACTCTTTAAAAACAATGGTCATACGAAAATCAAGGTGTATACTTCTGCTGATTGGGCCGGATGTGTTGATGATAGAAGATCGACTTTAGAATATTGTGCTTTTGTTGGAGGTAACTTAGTGTAATGGCATTGTAAGAAGCAAAATGTTGTTGCTCGTTCAAGTGTTGAGGCAGAATACAGGTCCATGGCTCATGGTTTGGCTGAAGTGTTATGGCTGAGATCTCTTTTGGGGGAACTAGGGATTGGGTATGAGAAACCATTGAGGTTGTATTGTGATAATCAAGCTGCTATAAATATTGCTCACAACCCCATCTAGCATGACATAACTAAACATATTGTGGTTGGCCGTCACTTTATCCGAGAGAAAGTTGCTTCTCAAGATGTTTGCTTGCCTTATGTTGCCTCTGATATGCAACTTGCTGATCTCTTCACCAAAGTCAAATTGGAATCAAATTTTTGCAATTTGGGAATGATCAATATCTATTCATAGCTTGAGGGGGAGTGTAGTGATACAATGGACCGGACTGATATATTTACTTGTGGTCCCATAAGTTCAGTTTTTTGTTGCTTATTTTTTTGCTTTATGCTTTCTTTCTTGTACTGCTATAGGTAGCAGTGCATTTTTGTCCTTTTACCTAATGTTATGTTAAACACATATAAATAATATTGCTTAGGGTGGCAGTAATAGAATATTTTGCCCCGTTCCTCTCCTTTTCTTCTATTTTCTTCTCTTCTTCTCTTTCGATTTCTAGGTTATTTTTTCAACCTAAAAGTTTTGCTAATTGCAGTAACTTCAAGTATAAGTACTATTTGGACTGAAAGAAATAGCATGCTTTTCCATAAGACCTTTAAGGAAGTGGAAGAATTTTACTCTTTTTCCCTTCTGGGAAGCTGGTTTCCTGGGTTTCAGCTGCAAAGGGGTTTCAACGTTATTACCAAGGGATACTGTTGAGGTCTAGGAGTTTGTGGGAGCTGTAGTTTGTAATTCAGTTGGTGTTGGTGCTTGTCCAAGGTGTTCTCCTTGGGGGGCTTGTTGTACTCTGCCTGCATTTTTAATGAAAGTTACTTTACCAGTCCACCCCCCCCCCAAAAAAAAAAAAAAAACTCTTCCTCTTATTGGATCCACTTCGTTATAGAATTGCTTTTTATTTTTAATGTCTTCATATTCTACAGAGATTTGAGAATTCTATATTCTATACTCTACATAATATTAAAAGGACCAATTTTAATAAAAGAAACTTAGAATTTTTCTAGTGAATTGTCTTTACTTTATCTGCTTATACCTCCTGTAATTTGTTTAGCACTCATAGTAGAACCAAATTTCAATTATCCATTTGATTTTGAAAGGCATGGGTGCTAGCAAAATCATTATGCTCAAGTAGGTTATTTAGGTAGATTTCTAGTCAGGTTCTTTGATCAGATGCTTCTAAGAGGGAGGAAAGAGCTTTTTTAGTTATCTTATTCACAATTTTTTTTTGATAATTACCTTATTCACAAATTCAATGTAATCAGTTCCTTATTCTTACTCAAATATCTGACCATGTTATTGCTCCCAACCTTTTAATAAACAAGAGTCATAAGTGCACTCATACTCCATGGTCCACATTTTTTCTGCAAAAGGCCTCTATTGATTTATATTTTTTTTCTTCCAAGGCTTGATTATTTGGTGGGATATAGCTAGCTGATTGTTGCTCCAAAATTTCCCATTAGCTTTTGCATTTCTACAATTATAGATCTGTATTTTACCTTATTTTTGATAAACTGACATGTTTTGGTGAGTATCCACTGACTAAGTGGAGGTCGAAGTTATGTTTTTAATTAAAGTAGACTCACTTGAAAGTTGAGGAAATTCATCCAAGAGGGTGGGCCTTGGCACAATGGTTGGGTTGCTCCATTGCGACTTGGGTGACCAGGGTTCAAATCTTGGAAAAGGCCTCTCTGTATTTATAGGGTAAGGTTGCGTACATCTGTCCCTCCCCAGACCCTGCATTGGTGGGAGGCTCATGCACTGCGCTGCCCCCTTCCCTATATTCAAAGAAAATAAAGGTAAATAGAAGTGAAAGCATATATATTTTTTTAGTTTTTGTATATAATGAGATGGACCTCTCTTGTTTGTGCCATGTGACCCCAGAATGTAAGCAATTACCAATATTCAACCCTTAGGCTGTGTTTGGCTTGAAAGAAGGGAAAGGAAAGGAGAAGTTGGGAAACCTTTACAAACATAGCCTTAGGGGCTAAAAACCAAACATTTCTATTTCAATGGTTTAGATAAGTCCTATTCAAAGAGAGAGAGAGAGAGAGAGAGAGAAAGAGATTAACCCTCCTAGTTGTCGAACTAGAGAGATTAACCCTCCTAGTCGACCATAATCTCTATTATATTAGAATTAGGGTACAAGGTAAAATTTACCCCTATTTAATTATGGGACAAGTGAATTAAAAAAGATAAAACAAAATTGTCACATCACCACAAAAATTAAAACATAATAAAAGACTAAGCTACCCTTACTCGACCAACTCTAACACTCCCCCTCAAGCTGGAGAATATATGTCATATAATCCCTGCTTGTTACATATATAATTCACTCTCCCTAAACTCAAACCTTTTGTAAATAAATTTGCCCATTGATCACCTGAACTCACGTGTTCTGTGCTTATATCTCCAGTAAGGACTTTCTCCCTCACAAAATGGAAATCAACATCTATGTGTTTTGTTCTTTCATGAAAATTTGGATTAGATGAGATGTGGATTGCAGCTTGGTTGTTACATTACAATTTCATAGGTTTGCAAATTGAGAATCCAACCTCTTGCAGAAGATTTTTCCGCCATACTAATTCACATGTAGTGTGTGCCATGACCCTGTATTCAACTTCAACACTACTCCTTGCCACAACAGCCTACTTCTTACTCTTCCATATCACCAAATTTCCTCTAAGAAACGTGCAATAACCTGTAGTAGATATCCTGTCAGACACTAAACCTGCCCAATCTGCATCTGTATACCCAACTATCTCAAGTCTTCCCCCTGGTTTTTACAATAACCCACGACCTAGAGCTCCCTTCAAGTACCATACAATTCTAAGAACTGCATCCCAATGAGGTACTCGAGGATTTTGCATAAATTGGCTCACCACACTAACAACAAAGGAGATGTTTGGTCTGGTAATAGTTAGGTAGTTCAACTTCCCCACTAACTGTCTATATCTTCCAAGATCATCAAATATTTCACCTGCATCACTGCTCAACTTAGCATTTAGTTCCATGAGTGTTTCAACTAGTTTTACAACTAACAATCCCGTTTCTTCCAACAGATCAAGAACATATTTTCTTTGACACAAATTTATACATTGTTTTGACCTAACAACTTCTATACCCAAGAAATACTTCAACTTCCCAAGATCTTTTGTTTGGAAATGGTCTCACAGAAAGGCCTTTAGTTTGTCAATCCTTAATCTGTCACTACCAGTTATGACTATATCATCCACATAAACCATTAATAAAATCTTTTCGGCTTCAAAATCATAGTTGAACACCGAGTGGTCGACCTGACATTGTTTCATTCCAAAATTTTTCACCATTTCACTAAACTTCCCAAACCAAACACGAGGAGATTGTTTTAGCCCATAAATTGCCTTTTTCAGTCTACACACCTTAGTACCTTACCATCCTCCCCTTGAACAACAAACTTTGGTGGTTGCTCCATATATACCTCCTCCACAAGGTCACCATGGAGGAAGGCATTTTTAATGTCAAAATGAAACATAGGCAAATCATACATAATTGGCAAGGAAATTAAGACATGAACTAAATCAATCTTAGTCACAAGGGAGAAGGTTTCCATATAATCCACCCCATATAACTGAGAATAACCTTTAGCAACCAATCGGGCCTTTAACCGTTCCACACTACCATCTGGTAATATTTAATAGTATACACCCATTTACAACATACAACATGCTTACTTGGAGGAAGAGTGGTGAGCTCTCACGTGTGATTGTGTTGAAGAGCAGAGAGTCCCTCCATTGCTTGATGCCACCTCGATGAAGTAAGGACCTCCTGGACATCCTTGGGTATAGATATAGAGGACAACAGAGAAACAAATTGGCGATGTGAAGTGGAAAGGTGAGAGACAAAAACATAATTGGAAATGGGATGTAAGGTACAACTACGTTTACCTTTCCGTAATGCAATGGGAAGATCAAGTTTAGAAGGCTCTAAGACAGGAGCAACTATAGGATCCATAGATGAGGTAGAAGTCGGAGGAGGTGCCGGTGTCTATCAATGAGTATACACGTGCTAGATCAATGGTCGTTTAGTATGAATTTGCACTGGAGGAGGTGAAGGTTTAGACATAACAAGAACAACCAGAATGGGATCACCAACTGGAAGAGGAAGAGGGATCGATGGTGAAGAGGACAGTACATCAGGCCCCGTGAAGAGTGGCATGGACTCAAAAAATGTGACATCAGGACAAACAAATGACTTCCCGAGTGATAGGATTGTAACACTCATACCCTTTCTGGGTCCGATAATAGCCAAGAAAGATACACTTAATAGAGCATGCATCCAACTTGTCTAAACCAGGACTTAGATTATGAACAAAGCACACACACCCAAAGACTTGGGGAGTTAATGGAAAGGGAGACAAAGTGGGGAACAAAATAGAAAAGTGAGACCGATCGTAAAGGATGAAGGAGGGTATCTGATTAATGAGGAAACAAGCAATAAGCACTGTGTCACTCCAAAAACATTTAGGAACGTTCATTTGACGAAAAATAGATCGAGCAATCTCAAGAAGATGACGGTTCTTTTATTCAACCACCCCATTTTGTTGAGAGATGGATGCATACGAAGTCTGATGAGTGATGCCATGTTGTTCCAAATATTGTTGAAAGGAAGTAAGAAAGTATTCACGACCATTATCAAAACGAATAACTTTTATTGGAACACCAAATTACATATATATTTCAGCATGGAATTTTTGAAAAATAGAAAATAATTCACTCATTTCTTTCATTAAATAAATCCATGTAATCCTTGAACAATCATCAATAAAAATGACAAAATACTTGTAACCATTATAGGACTCAATTTTAATCGGACCGCAAACATCTGAATGGACTAAAGCAAAAGGACTCAATATACGATTATCAACCCTAGGACTGAAGGAACCTTGAGGATGTTTCCCATACTGACACGACTCACACTATAAAGAAGACAAATGACTCAAAGAAGGAACCAATAGCTTGAGAGCCTTGAGAGATGGATGTCCCAACCAACAATGCCATTGGAGAGGAGTTAAGGAAGTTCGAAGTGCAACTGAAGATCCACCACCGTCAAGATAATACAATCCACCGGCCTCATGCCCTCCACCAATCTTCTTCCTCGTCTTGAGATCCTGAAAACACAAGATGAAGAGTAAAATGCGATAGAGCAATTATGGGCCTTAGTTAATTTACTAACTAACATGAGGTTGAATGGAAATTTAGGCACATATAGAACAGATGATAAAGAAAGAGATGTAGTGTCAACATTATCAACACCACAAATGGGGGAAGAAGAACCATTGGCCAAGGTAACGGTTTGTGATGTGAAAGTTTCAGAGGGAAGAAAACACACCCGGAATCTTAGTCATGTGATCAGAGGCTCCAGAATCAATAATCTAGTGGGAAGGTTTGGATGCCAGACAGGCCATACCTGAGTGTGCAAGAGTAGCAGTGGTATGTTGTGAAGTGGCCTAAAGGAACCTCTCATACTCATCTCGTGGTACACTCATCATCTCCTTCCCGGAGCAGATGTAGACGTGGAAGGTGTTTGATCTGTCTATTAGCAACCGCATGATTAGCCCATGTAGAGGGTGGACCATGTAAATCATAACAGAAATTAATCGTATGCCCGTCTTTACCACAATATGTACACTTTCTAGTAGTGTTCTCTCTTTTTATACCATGACCTCCCCCTGAGTCATGACCTTCACCACCTCCACCACCACCACGACCAAACACGGGACTACCGCGGCCTCCTCAAAATGCTTCTCCTCCCCCTCTATTACCAAGTCCACCTCCTCTCACTACAACAAACACTAGTCTGTCAAACGTTGTGGTATTCTCTATGGGTCCCAATGAAATCCTATGAAGCTGAGCAAATACTTCTTCAAGTGTAGGAAGAGAAAAACCTCCCAATATTTGTGCTCTAACTGGTTCATACTCTGATTCCAGCCCCACTAAGAATCTATTTACATCCAGTTGCTCCCTTTGTTGTTGCTGAATTTTAACATCTGGAGTTAGGGGATAATAGACGTTGAGTTCATTTCTAAGGTTCCTCATACTATCATAATACTCTTCTAGGGTTTGATTTCGTTGCTGCAAATTGAAGTACTCCTGATAGAGTTGATATACTCTCATAGTATTATCCTGTCCAGAATAAAGTTTCTTGGTTGTTCTCATATTTCCTTGGTTCTATCTAGGAGCATAAAGTTGACACTTATCTTGGGTTCCATATTTTTCCACAACCATGCCATGATTTAGGCATCTTCTTGTTCCTAGTCATCAAACCCTGGAGATTCAACCAATGGTTTATCCTCCACATCACCTACAGCAATCTCTCAACCAACCACAATCGAAGAAAATAAAAACTTAATGTAAACCACCATTCAGACACATTCGGCCGCTCTTTCAGCCCAAAATTTTTTTCTTCGCATCACTATTGATAATCAACCACCATAACCGTTATTCAGCAACCACCTAGAACCCTCTTGAAACTACTCAGTAGAGGGTTTGGAACACCACAAACACCACCACACGACCACTAGGGCTGTCACTCATGGTGACAGCAGTATTAGAACCACTAACCTAGGGCTGCCGCACCTTCCTAACACCTGTAATGAAGATTGCGACAGTCCTGGATTACCAAAAAAAACCTGCCGCAGCCTTCTACCTGTGCACCTCAGATTGCAGCCCAGAAAATAAGAAAAGGAGAGGAGATCGTAGGTCCAGGTACTTGAAACCACAGCCTTCTTCTCCTGTATTTAGTGCTCTGATATCATGTTTCAATGGTTCAGATAAGTCCTGTTCCGAGAGAGAGAGAGAGAGAGAGAGAGAGAGAGAGAGTGAAGAAGAAGAAGAAGTTGTCGAACTAGAGAGATTAACCCTCCTAGTCGATCATAATCTCTATTATATTAGAATTAGGGTACAAGGTCAAATATACCCCTACTTAAGTATGGGACAAGTGAATTAAAAAAGATAAAACAGAATTGCCACACCATCACATAACTTAAAACATATGAAAAGACTAAGCTACCATTACTCGACCAACTCTAACAATACCTTTTCACTCAAACCAAACATAGCCTTAGGGGCAAAAAACCAGATAGGCTACCCATAAAAGCTAGTTATGAACCATCATGCCCTTTGAAGTAATTTTCCCAGATAAATTCTGGTACTGTAAATCCTAAATGGCTTTATATTTTCCAGGTTACTAAATAAAGGGTGTTCGCCTTCTGCCCATTTGCTTGATCCCCACCAAAGCCTTGAATATGACCAGATCTTCTGTCCAAAGAAATGATTCACTGAAATAATGAATGACCCTGTCCTACTATGTAAAAACATCTTTACGTCATTTGCTTATTTCCCCATTCACTATGAATATGGTGTACTAATTGACCAAATTTGAATGCTTATTTTTTTCTTATAGAAAATGAATTATTTTGAAATAGCAAATAAAAAAATTATTTTTTTTATAATTGCAAAAAAAAAATCCAAACTTTGAGGCTCAAGCACTTTAAAGAAGTCACAACACTTTAACAAAGAGCCTAACTCTCAATTGCAGCACCTATTACAATTCCAAAATTTTCCCATATCTGCTCAATCTGTAATCCACTTTAAATGGCACAACCTCCTGAAAATCTTACCAAATTTCCATTCTTCTCACTTTGACTATGGTCTAAAGACTGTAAACTCCATTTTGAAGTCACAACTACTCTACTTCAGATGATGTTGATGGTTAAGTAGTTAATTTTCACTTAATTATCTTACATTTATCATAATTGTCAAGATGGTAAGACAAATCTGGGAAACAGGGAAGCACAACTGTATATGGTTGCAACTTTTATATGTTATTGATGTTGTGATAACCCCATAACTTAAAATAATACTAAATAGAGGGCCATTACCCAATGTTGGTGCCAGTTATTTGGGGTTACGAGGGTGGACTTGATACAAACCTAAACTTTGGCAATTTTTACAAGTGGCTGCTCTTGGACTCAAACCCTCACTCTCACACTTCTCAGTCTGAGATTTTACTATTTCAAGAAGAAACAGGCATTTGTCGACATTATTGCTATCTGTTGTACCATATGCCAGATCATCCAAAAAATAAAATATAAAGGGCATGCAGTCTAATGTCTTCATAAGAAAGGATCTTAGCATGTCAGAGTAACGGTTGACCTGCAATGGTTCTGTCAGTGGGTTTTTAATTTTGAAGTATGACTTCCACCAAAGCCACTCCCATTCCTCCAGATTTGTTGTTTGTACTTCATCTTACCTGGTAGTTCCAAAATGTTATCATTCATGGAACTTCTATGAAGGTAGAAAACATCAAGATGCAGCATGTTTAGCTAGTCATTTTGTATTATATCCTACCTTAGGTGGTTGAATGAATAATGAGAGGGATATGCAAAGTGCATCCAATGATTTAAAAGGCGTGCCTAGGCACACAAGCGAGGCGCATTTTGGGGTATGCGCCTCGGCCAGGTCCTAGGTGCACCCCTTTCAAAAGGCGCACGCCTAGGCGGTGTCCACCTTTTTAAAATTTTGCGCTTTTTGCTTTTTTTTTAGTCTAACAGCTGGGCCGGGGGCTCTGCCCCCAGACCCCCAACCACGCCTCTCGAGGCAAGCCCAAATAAGTCTATGTTAGGGTCTGAAATTCTTATTTCTCACAAAAATTAATGATTTTATAACTTTTATTGCCTTTTAAGAAGATATTTTATTGCAATGAATGAATGAACAACACTAGCAGATAGGGGGTTGTCGAAGCTTTGGTGAGCGAGCGAAGACCCTAACATAGACTTGTTTGGGCTTGCCTCGAGGGGCATGGTACAAAGGCGACTCATAGAATCAAGAATGCAATATGTTTTGTGTCACATTAGCTACTTGAAGCAATGCAATTAAGGAAAAAAAGAGATTGTGGGTTTTACATGCTTGAAGCAATGCAATTAAGGAAAAAAATGCTTTATATGTTATGTTTATGTATTTTAATTTAGATAATAGGTTTTTTAAAACATTTATTTTAGAATTTCAGTTTATATTTTTTATTAACATTATGTTTAATATTTTTTGAATTTTTTGCATTTTTATAATTTTTTTGGCTGTTTTTTGAATTTTCTGACCTTTTTTTTATATTTCAGCTTTTTTTTTGTAATTTTGCACCTTGCTTAAAAAGGCGTGCGCCTTGCCTTGAGCCTTGTGCTTTTAAAACACCGAGTGCATTACTGGAGTTCAAACTTTTGTGTACTCAATAATTTAGTGAATTGAATGGCATCTAGAATAACTGACGTATAACCACTATTTTGAAGGTTAGCAACAAGATAAATCCATGTCTAGTCATGTTTAAGCTTAGAAACTTAAACAAAATGTGAATCAGATCACTCATTGGTTGGTTTTGAAGTTGGTCCCATTTGTTAAAATGTGGTTTCTTCAACAAACTGTGTGGACTGGGCAGATCACTGCATTACTACAGGAGGTCTTACAAAACTATCTAAAGGAAATGTGTGATATTTGGCATTAGAGTATATGATTTAAAGTCTGAAAATCAACTGGCTATATTAAAAGGAAAGTGAAGGAAGAGGAAAATTGGTGACTCTTAAAAAATTAGGGATCATTTATTAAAACGCAATCTAATTGGGGACTTTTGACCGTTGCATCTGTTCAAACAAATTAATTAAAAAGAAATAACTGAAATGCCAATGTGAAATAACAGAAAATAAATAAATAAATAAAATAGACAATAATAGGGAAATAAAGAAAATAATAACTTCAAAAGAAAAGCAAAAGAAGAAAACAGAAAATAAAAAATAAAAATAAAAATAAATACATTTGTTTTTACTTCTGTTATTTTCTTTACTTTTTTATTTACTTTTTGTCGTTTTGTTTTTTAGTATTACTTTCATTCCAAAATGGAAATACACACAAAGGTGCATCAAGTAAAGTGGTTACAGAATAGAGGGGGAGTCTTATTAATATGCAAACTATAGGGTAGGACCAGTAGGTCTTAGTATTTACATGAAACCATTGGGGGTGTCTTAGTAAATGACCTTTAAAATTAGTATTTATGGATCTATTTAGTGGAATTTAATGATGAGAAAGAGTATGCCTGTTTTCTTTCTTATGCTTTCCATCTATTGATAGGCTGCATTGTAATATTATGCATGTGTCTATGTAATATATGTTAAAATTCATTGAAGTCATCAGTTTGACCTAGAAATTGACCTGAATTACCCTCGTCAAGTTATTCTATGTTTTCTGAAACATCATAGTTAAAAACATGCTGAGTGCTCCTGTTCACCTCAGCATGCGTATTCAATTGGATTTTGAAACATCCCCATTTTTTGTAGATACTATATATCTTTGTAGCTTGTTCTAAAATTTCTTATTTTATTTAATGGTTTTTAGTTTCATAAGCACAAAAATCTTGTCCAGACATTTAATTTTCAGCTTAACTGAGAAATTTTTGGGTCTGGTGACTCTGGTTTCAGATTTTATCAATTCACTATTTGATAGCTTGTTTGTTATTGTTTGTTCAGCTGGTTGCTCTGATGGGAGCTGTGTTGTCTGGGATTTTCAGACCAGGGGGATAGCTAAGGAACTTCGGGATAAAGATTGTGTTTCTCCCATAACAAGTGTCTGTTGGTCAAAGTATGGTCACTACATACTTGTGTCTGCCACAGACAAATCCTTGACACTTTGGGACGTTGTGAGTGGTGAAAAGGTTACACGTACAACTCTGCATCAAACTACATTGCATGCTTGTCTGCATCCTGGTTCCAGCACTCCCTCTGTCTGCCTGGCATGTCCACTCTCATCTGCTCCTATCATTGTCAACTTGAACACTGGAAGCACAACTGTGCTTCCAGCTTCTGTGTTTGATTCAGGCACCGGCACTGTACTGCCATCATGCAATAGGTTTATAGATGGGTCTCTTCCTTTTACTCCAACTGCTGGATGCTTTAGCAAGTATGGGGACCTAATTTATGTTGGGAATTCCAGAGGAGAAATACTTATAATTGACTACAAGGACATTCAAGTGCGTGGAATTGTTTCAGTTCCTGGTGCTGCAGTTATTAAGAATATTGTATGCAGTAGGAATGGACTGTACCTTCTTACAAATTCAAATGACCGGACAATCAGAATTTTTGAGAATCTTCTCCCCCCAAAGGATGGTCCAAGGGCTATTGATCAACTGTGCAGTACCATAGGTGAGCTGCAAGGTGTTGAGAAGCTAAAGGCAGTCGGGTCAAGGTGCTTGGTATTTTTTCATGAGTTTCAGGATTCTGTCACTAGGATCCAATGGAAAGCACCTTGTTTCAGTGGTGATTGTGAGTGGGTGGTTGGTGCTTCTGCTAACAAAGGGGAGCACAAGATATACATATGGGACAGGGCAGGACATCTGGTAAAGATCCTTGAAGGTCCCAAGGAAGCATTGACAGATCTGGTATGGCATCCTGTGCATCCTATTGTGGTCTCAGTTTCTTTTTCTGGATTGGTTTACATATGGGCTAAAGATTATACTGAGAACTGGAGTGCATTTGCTCCCGATTTCAAAGAGCTTGAGGAAAATGAAGAGTATATTGAAAGAGAAGATGAATTTGATTTGATTCCTGAAACTGAGAAGGTGAGAAGGGAAGACTGACTAAATAGATTTTATTTGTTTTCTCTATTTTTTATTTTCTTAAATTTGAAGGAATAATCCACAGGTGAAGGAATCAGTTGTTAATGAAGATGAGGAGGTTGATATTATGATGGTGGAGAGGGATTCTGCTTTCAGTGATTCTGATATGTCACAGGGAGAACTTTGTTTCTTGCCAGCAATTCCCTGTCCAGATGTTCCTGAACAAGAGAAATTTATCAGAAGTGCATCAAAGTTGGCAGACAGCAATCATTCTGGATCCGCTCTTTCAGAAGAGGCAGGACAGAATGGGCAAATCACAAATCCTGCTTCAAGTCCAGTGGAAGGTAAATATAGGTTACAGTACATTGAAAATCACAATGCCTTTGATTTCAACCAGTGTTGCATGGACTCACCTAAAGTATGTCTCTCAGACGTGCTTCAGATTCTAATACTATGGCTTTTTGAGGGTCACTTCCATGTAAAGTTTTCCTTTCCTCCTTACTTGTTTGACATAAACAACTAACACAATTGATGGCATTTTCTATACAAAAATCCTACTGGCAAAAATAAAACTTCAAACATTTTTCTTCAGGTATATGCTATTAGAATTCAATATCTTTGGGCTACTTGAATAGTAAGTGCCTTTCTGAGTCCTAACAACCAACAAAAAATGTCAGAGTCCATTTTTTCCATTTTGCCAGGTCAAGTTTCCAGCCACACATTGATTCCAATTCCCATGTAATACCAATTTCAACTGTCCCCTGAAATTTACGTGTCTGTTGCTCCTATGTTTTCTGAACTGCCTAACTGCAAACATCATGACAAGCAGTTGTCTTTGACTAGAAATCATCTCATCCATATGTCATATGGTCCTAACTATTTCACACGAGTTATATTAGAAGCTTATGAGAAAATTTTGAGCAGTCCAAGGGGGATAAGAGGTCTATACATTTAGGTGGATGTCTATAGAATAGGTGGTTGGGATCATCCAATTGAATTGACCTTTAGAGCATCTCCTATACAGTGTATCAAATTTCAGACTTTTAACTCTTTTAATATGAACTTGTAAAGATACACGTGTTACACAGTTCTTTGCCTATTGAAGTTTATATCCCTGCTGTTTTTTTTTTTTTTTTGAGTTTATGAATGTTCCTATAGTTTTTCTTTCTTTCTTTTTTTTTTTTTTTTTTTTTTTTTGACGTGATAGCCTGTACTTTGCAGCCATTGATAACTCCATTGCAGATGATACGGGTGTAACATGCTTGAAAAGAAAGCGGAAGCCTTCTGAGAAGGGGTTGGAATTGCAAGCAGAGAAGGGCAGAAAATCATTAACAAAGGTCAAATCATCTGGTAAGTCATCCAAAAGCAAGAAAAAATCTGCTATGGGACTGGACAGAGGTATCTGTGTATTTGCAGATGATGTAACTGATGATCCAACAACAAATTCCTAATAATTCTTATGTTTTTTATTCTCTAATATGTCTTTCTTGGTCTAACAACTAATTAACATGAAAGAACTAATGGGGTAGCTGAAAGTGTAGGGAAAAGTTGAGTTTGGCTGTATAGTGATGCTTCGGTGATGCCACCCTGGAAAAAAAATACCCCGGTAATCCATGACGGGCTAATCCTCCTCTATCCATGATTCCATGGGGATAGCTACAGCAGACCAATTCGTTTGTGTGCATGTGAGTCGATCCAAGATTGTAATTTATGGTTGCATTTCCGAATCATTGACAATTGACATAAAATAATAATATCTTAGGGGCCTGTTTGATTCATTGGAATTGAAATTAAAATTCATAAGAATCGGATCAGAATGGTCTATTCCTCCCATATGTTTGCTTAAGACAGGAATTGGAATTGGAATCAAGAATTAATTGAAATGGATTCTCATTGCCAAGGGAGGGGGAGGGAATGCCCATTCCCTCAAATGTGGGAATGTCATTCTGCTAGGAATGGGAATAGGATTCTGATTCCACCCAACCATACAGTTGAACTATTTCCAACATCGATTCCAGACCCTTATTCCTGTGAATCAAAGGATTTTTAATTACTACTGGACTTTCAACTCAAAATGATCCATATGTTTACTCATATGGATCGCTATAAAAATGAGTGTGCTTTTATCATCGTGAATATGAATTTCCTTGTCTTTCACGGGAGCTGTGTTTAATTCATGGAAAGTTGGATGCCTAATGTAGCACCTTGGGCGGGGGGTAATTGCAATCACCTACCTTAAGCTTCAAAAATATCCATGCAATTATTACTGAGGCTGGTTTAAAAAAATAATAATAATAATAATACAAACTTTATGAACAACAAAATAAAAAAGAGAGTTTAAAGAATTACAGCCATTGATATAAAGGGAAATTTTGAAAAAATAAATTAATTTTTCAAAAGAAATTGGAAAAGTTTGTAGTGATTGATATGAAGAGAAATCACGTACCTTAAGCTTCAAAAATATCCATGCAATTACTACTGAGGCTGGTTTTAAAATAATAATAATAATAATAATATAAACTTTATGAACAACAAAATAAATAAGAGTAGCGATTGATATGAAGGGAAATTTTGAAAAAATAAATTAATTTTTGAAAAGAAATTGGAAAAGTTTGGAGTAGTAATTGATATGAAGAGAAATTTTGGAAAATAAACATTTTGGTCAAAAGTAACTATATGGATAATTTGGACATTTTTATGCCTCTTGTTAAAGGAATGTAATAGAAGAGGTCAACTTGCAACTATGTTTAGGGGTGAGCATTGTTTGGTTAAAACTGAATAGCCGAACCAAAAATTTTGGTTTCGGTTTTTTTGGTTTGGTTTTTTCGGTTTTTGGTTAAATCGGTTTGGTTTTTTGGTATTTTGCTATTTCAGTTTTCGGTTTTGATTTTTGAAATTAGAATTTTGGTTAACCAAATTAACCGAACTTTTTATTATTATATATAATATATAATATGTACCATATAATATATTATATATATTATATATTTGATTTCATAATATATTTTTTATAATATATATAATAGAGTATATATTAAAATCTGGCTTTAACCAAAAACCGAACTGAAAATTTCAGTTTTGGTTTGGTTTTTATTTATTTTTAATTCAGTTTTTAAAATTTTGGTTTTTAATCAAATAAATTGAATGCTCAACCTTAACTATGTTAGAAAGTTCAGGGGAGGTGATTGCAATTACTAAACTTCGGGGGAGGTTTCATCAATGGCTAGAAACCTCAAGGGAAGTTTAGCAATTTACCCCCAAAAAAGAAACATTTGTATTTGGATTGTGTTTTTTGTGTCTATATTTTATGAAGATTATTTTTTCCAAACCATTTGCATTTTTTTTTTTTGAAATCACATTAAAGAAAGCAATTCATGTTGGAGAATACCCCTAATGTTGTGTTTGGTTTGATAGAAAATAGGAGGGAAACAGGAAGTTGAGTGAGAGTTTTTAAGGAATTTCAACAACTGTTTATCTCTTATTTTCTATCAAACCATTAGCAGATTACATGTTTTAATTTTCTTGTAAAAACATATTTTAATTTTTCTTGGTCAAATTATATTGTAAGACCATGATTTGTAGGGGCCATTCTTGGTGCAATAGTATAATTTTGGATTTAGAAACAGAGTCTGAATCTATTCCTCGCAGAACGTTCTTCATATCAATCGCACAAGATGTCCCAACCATAAATCGGGAATATCTTGGGTATTTGTGTGTTATTATTTATGGGGAGTTCTCAATACACGTGTGAGGTGCACTATATGTGAAAAACAAATCCTAATTCTGACAAGCATGAGAACATGTTTTCTAAGTCCAAAGGAAATTAAACATTTTGTACAAAAAAGAATGTCAAGAGTTTGGTCTATATGTAGTTACTCCTAAGACCCCAAATGATTAGGACTACCATTGGGTAATGGCCCTATCATTTATTTGACATCTCATGGGTCTTATGTTCAAATGGATCTGATCCGATTTTGTTGGATTTGGATATCTCTATTTCGGATCTTTGGATCGGATTGGAATGGATTCGAAACACCCCATATCTGATCTGAAAAGATTCGATCCGATATATATGTAAATAATATATAAAGAAAATAGTTGACAAAATATTTGTATTTATTTAAATTATATATTTTCTTTTCCTTTTAATGGTTTATTAATTTTCTTAAAAATTAAATCAGATCGAATCATATTAGGATATTAGGATATCTAATATGCTGATCATATTCAAATTTAAATCAATATTTATGAGATCCGATCGGATCTTTGAATTAGATTGGATCGGATCTACAATGTATTGAATTAAATTCGGACATATCCTGATTCAAATCTGACCTTATCCATTTGCACCCATAATGAGTTTAATATATTTTATGCGTTTATACCTTAGTTATGAAGTTTTCAAAATATACTATAATGCATCTCTTAAAATTGTCTTTTCTAATACACAGAGTACACTTATAATTACCACTCTCGATTCAGCTCATATCTATGGGCAATACTGAGTGTCATTGAAGCCTTTACAACACAAAAGGGCATAATTAAGGCTGCAACCTAGGCCAAGTTCCTAAAACACCATATACTATGTTCTTGTACTTATAATAATAATGCCAAAAGTAAATTATCCTTAATTGAACAACAATACTTTAAGCCAAAGAAGAAAAAAGAAGAAATCAGGCTAACTTGAATTCAACCCAACCTAATGACTAGAGGTTGGGGTTTCACGTGTTAATATGTTTTGTAACTCTGGCCCTACTATGGTTTTCAGTTAGGCCCTGTTTGGCATGTTTTTTTGTGTGGGCTATCGGCCTTTTAGAAGCCCAACAGCCTACATTTTCGACTTTTCTCGTTTGATTGGGAAAAACCTAGTTGCCAAAAGACGTGTAAAGCTTATTTTTGGCGATTCTCAAGAAGCTCCAAATGGAGCTTTTTAGTTATTTTCAACTCGTCTTCATGCGGAAAGACATGCCTTAACCAATCAATCTTCATGTCAAGATCTTAATGCAAAAACTCACTACGTCTTTTGATTCTAAAGCTTCTAGAAGATCTTTTAAAAAAGATTTGCCAGATGGCCCCTTAATTTGTGCCCATGGTGGAGGGATGATCATGGGCCAGGCCGGGTTTTGATAGTGTGTTAAGAATCTTTACAACTACCTGAGCTTGACTTGGCTCGCACCTAGGGCTTGATAATTGCTTGATAGTATGTGTTCAGGCCTAGGCTGGGTTGGGTATTTCTCCATGAATGATAGCATACAAGTACAGGAGATGTTCTCAATTCATGGATGAAATTTCTGGGAAAAAATCTAGATTCCCAAAGTACAAGGTAAGTGCTTATAATTTATCATATAAAATATTTATCATAATAGTGTAAGGTCACCTTATATGCATTTGTGTAAGTAGGAGGGCAAAGATGTAATTTAGACATTTATATTCGAGCTTGGTATGATCATCCATGTTGCTTACACCAAAACGCTCTTTACACCAACCTCACAAAACTTGGAGCTGCACATCTAATGATTTCCATACTTATAAGTTGCCATTCATGGGGATATGTTCCTAAGGCTCAGTTTGGTAAGATTACAAATACAAATTTGTAAAGTGCAAAACCTTGTATTTTGTATATATTTGCACTGTATATATTTGTATATGTACTTCTTCCAAATTGAGCCTAATGCACAGTTACAACATATTGTGAGGCAAGTTTTGTGAGCAAATCTGATTTCGTCAGCACTAAGGATGAGCATGGGTCAGTTCAATTCGATTCCATTGTAAAACCCGGAACCTACCCAGTATGGGTCGCTTCCAGATTTTTGGAACCGGAACCTACCCTATGAAGATCGGTTATGGCCTTGGTAGTTCTGGGATCAGTTCTAGGGTCTACATGTGGAACATATTCTATCCTTTTAAAAAAATGAAACATTCTCTTTAAAACTTGATTTTCAATAAATATAATATAATTTAAAATTTATATTATTTTTATTGGTTAAATTGAGTAATTTAATATGTAGATTACCATAATATATTAATATATGATTCAAAACTTATAATTTAAACTTTGCAAACATTACCTTTTATAATACTTATTATACACATTCAAATATTAAAATGAAAATAGATGATTAAATCACTTAAGTAATTCAATGATTGAGTGAGACAATAGCCTTTATAACAATGAGTATTTGGTTTCAAATCTTCACATCCCAAAAGTATTTTGGGTTTATTTCTAGGTATTCAAGGCCGATTTACTTAAGGTTAGTTCCACTAAGGTTGGTTCGGGTATAGTAAAACCCTAGACATTGGGATGAGCCTAAGTGAGGATTGATTTCAAAAATTTGGAATTAAAAACAAATCGGGTAGGGTCAATTTAAGCGTAATTGGAGATAGATTTGTGACATGAAAGTTTAGGGAAGTAATTATCACCGACTCCATATTAAAAGAGAGTATTTGTATTTTACCCTTAAATTAAATTGTAATTTAATTACTCCATAGTAGGAAAGTAATTAAAGATAAGGTTTCACGGATAAATCCTAAAAATCATACCGACCCTAAAACCAAGGTCACAACCAGTCAACCACCGACCCTAAAAACCGACCCGAATTCGTCTGCATGCAAATTCCATAAAAAGTTAAAAGCGCCTTAAGGATTTATTTGGCGTGCCTTTCCATTCGGTTTTTTGGCTGTTTATATGTTTAGAAGACTGAAAATCGGTCTATTCCCATTTGATATGTGGAAGATTTCGTTGCTAAAAAATAAGATACCAAAAAGACATAAAAAATCCATTTTAGGCTGATTTCAGAAAGCTCCAAATGAAATTTTCCACATCTTCCATATTTTAATTTTGCATGAAAAAATCTGAATTAATATACAAAAAAATGCCCGTCTACCAAACGGTTTTTGGACTATCCACATCATATGTCAAAGTCAATACGTTTTTTTGACCGAAAACTATAAGAAAATCTTCTCAAAAAAACGCGCCAAACGGAACCTAAATTTCCGGATGAGATGCCAGTCTTTTAATAGTGAATATACAGGCCTATATGCGGAAACAGTTTTCTGTCGTTAGATTGGGATCTACTCGAGAGCAATCAGATATAATATAATATAAGATCAGATGATATAACGAACATATATATATTTCATGCACGAACAACGGAACGAAGCAGCGATAGACGATAGACGATAGACGATAAACGCATGTTTCTCCGTTCCTCTCTGCATCCCTCCGGCTTTTTCTGCAAACAATCCTCCACTAGGTAAGGTAGGAGCCTGTGAGGGTTAGTAGAGGAAGAAAGGATAGAGATGGATGGTAGGAGAGATGGTGGAAGAGGAAGACTAGAGATAACTATCCTCGACTAGGTGAGAGGGTTAGTGGAAAGAGAAGGATAGAGATGGTGAGATACTTAAGATATTGAAATTGAATAGAGACCGAAAGATTCGTGAAGTTGTATAAGGCTATAAGCCTCTTTAAAACCCAACTATCTTCCTTTCTCCGCCGGAACGCTGATAACTTTCCGTCATCGATTAGAAATGGAAAACAGAAACGAAGAAGAAGAGCTCGACTTGCTTTTGGGCGGGATCACGTTCGCCGAATCCCCAATTTTACGTGATAACCGTTCCTATCTCCTCCATCAACAACTCCCTCGCCGCAACAATTCATCCGTAAATGCAATCCAAACCCTCACCGGTCCGTCTCTCGAGTCGGCCTTTGGTCGTCTCAATCTTTCCACCGCCGCTTCTTCTCAACAGTCTTATTTTCGTTCCATTGTTCCCCGCGGTTACGATGGTGTAATCGCAAATCCTATGACAAATCCAACATCGATCGGCCAGGGACTCCTGCATTTGTCCTTTCAGCAGATGCAACAAAATACAATCGATTTGCATCGATTGAGACTTCAAGATGCCGTTATGGGGCAAACGACTGCGTTTATGCGTGGTACCCCTACTCTCCGCGCTGAAACTTCCAACAGTTTCCCACTGAATCGATCCACTTCAACATTTTTGAGTAGAGAAGGAGAAGTCAAGGCGGCTGCATCAGTTACTTCATTCGAAAATGGATATAGGGAACCTTTTTATAATTGTTATTCTAGGAATCAAAGCTGCTTTAAGCTTAAAAGACCATCTCCCAGAGAATCCATCAACTGTTTGCTGACCAGGCCCTGTTCTAACGGAAACGGGTTCCACCTAGAATCTGAAACGCATTGGGGAGGAGTGATAGATGGGTCGTTGTTAGAATTGGAGAATTCAAATGCAGTCCAGAACCCATATTGTAATCGCCATTTTCAACAGTACTTATCTTTGGAAGAATTAAGGGGACATATATTGGAGGTGGCCAAGGATCAACGTGGGTGTCGATTCTTGCAGAAGAAATTTGAGGAGGGAAACGAAGAGGATATCAAGATGATCTTCTCGGAGGTTAAAGACCACGCAAACCAATTAATGTTGGATCCATTCGGGAATTACCTCGTTCAGAAGCTTATAGAAGTATGCAATGTAGAGCAGAGAACAGAAATTCTTCACGCCGTTACCAGAGAGGAATTCGAACTTGTTACTATATGCCTTAATCCTTACGGGTATCATTTGGACCCTTGTTACTGTTTGAGAAAAGTGCGGAACATATAGCTCTAGTGGAATTCGCTTTAGAGTCTTTACTATGAAACCAAGTCAGGTTTCCATGAGATAAATAACTATATTTTTTTATCCTATTGTTGCAGAACTCGCGCAGTTCAGAAATTGTTGGAGCATCTCACTACTCCGCAGCAGATTTCCCGCGTCATGTCAGCTTTGAGGCGTGGTGCGGTCACTTTAACCAACAACACAAATGGTCATCATGTGATTCTGCATTGCTTGACGCATTTCTCCCACGAAGACAATAGAGTAATATTCCATTTCATCCCGGCCTAGATACACAACTTTTTATTCACTTATATCACAATGGATTTCCGTGCACTTTGCCTTCTATCGCGCCGCACTTCGCATGTTCTGTAGCTACTTTTTGAGACTTCTCTTTTGTTGATAACAGCATCAGTTTAATGGCTACCATCGTCACTATGTCTCTGTTTTTATTCTTATTTATATTATAATTCGTTTTGATATGCTGCACAACAAAACCACTCGAATATGCAGGTGTTCTATTTATAAGTATGTCTCTGCCACTTTTGTTTGTTGTTTAAATACAAAGTAACATCTGTATGGACAATTGTAGGCTTTGACAGGAGGGATTTTATTATTTTAATAATATGGTCACAACTGATTGGAAAGGTGTGTAGTACTGGTTATATTGCTAGAATATCTAGTAACCTTTAGCCGTTTGCAAGTCGATTTGAATTCCACGTAATTGGATTATTGGAAGCCTCGTCATGCAGGATACTAGTTATCCAGGTGCTTCAGGTTACAAGTGAGCAGCCATTTGAACCGATATATACTCTGAACACAGTCTTCTCATCTTTTGTTTTATTTTTTTCAATGAAATTAATTTTATCTGGATTAATATTCATTATTTTCTTTTGTGAAGTTTTTGGATCATGTGACTAACCTAATGTTTGGTTCACGGAAAGGAAATAGGGGTCTGGAATCAGAATCAAAATGGGTTATCCGTATTCCAACTGTTTGGTTGAATGGCATTCCTCCATTTGAGGGAACCTCCCCCTCCCTTAGAATGAAATTCTATTTCAGCCTGTTTTAATTCCAATTCCATTTACTGTTTGAACCAAACAGACTATAGGAATAGACCATTCCGATTCCAACTGTAAACCAAATGGTCCCTTAAAGTTTTTTCAACATCTGCCATTTATACTTACATTACTTGGAACTATATTTTGGTGTTCTTTCACAGGAGAGCCTTAACATTTGTGAACTGTAGCATATTCAGGTAATTTATATTACAATTTTTTGCTGAACAGCATGAGCTTGAGAGAATAATTACAACTTTTGGTTACATGATAGGGTTTTCAGTGTTGTATGCAACAGTTTTCAGGTATTGTCATTTGTGAAAAATTGACATATCATACTAGCAGACCAAACATTTGTCATCTCTGGAGCCTTTGGCGTTGGGAAAAAAAATGAAGTTGCAAATATTATTAAATCTTTGAGATCCTCTTATTTTCCTCAAGTTTGAGATGTACCCTCTACACCTAGTGGGAGATCATTTGAGATGTCTCTTTGTTTTTTGTTGTTCGAGGTTGTTATTAAGTCTTGAGGACCTACAATTAGGGAGATAATAGGAATTTGCCTATGGGAGATCAATGCCATTTCTTTTGAAGCTTTCATAATTATTGCACAAAAGAATTTCTTAAGCTGCACCATCTTTTCATGTTGAAGTCCCAGTCATAGTTTTTGATTAGTTGGAGATGTTATATAACAGATACTTGATAAACTTTCTTTAGACAATAGCTTGGAATGAGAGTTGTTTATATTTATAGCATATACACATCATAGTATGTATGGCACCACCTCATTTAATCAACTTGAACAAGTTAGTCACCTTTGTAATAAAGAAGATAACCAATTTCTTCCCAAGGAAGTACCAGAAGAAGTGGTTGGAAGTACATATTAATTTTTTGTTATTTTTGGAACTTTTTTGTCTGATATATTAAAACAAATAATCGCTTAGGAGTGTTTTGGTACAAGTTGAATGTTCTAACAGGTGACATGACCTTATATGGATTAAAAAAAATGGAGGGATGGAGTTTCTATCACTGACCCCATTTAGGTGGGTTAAAGCAGATCCACTTATTAGGGTTGGTAGATTTTTTCCATTTCTCTCCATTCTTTTATACTTCCTAGACATTATCACATTATTATTGCTCTTCCATTCACTTGTCAAGATATGGTTTTGAAAAACCATACCTTGTGTTGAAAAGGTATGGTTTCTTTGATTTTTAAATATTTGTGAAAAGAGAGCAAAAGATGTACATATTTACAAATCATAGGTTTTATAGAACTATTGCCCCATTCGATGGATCTAATGTGGCTTAGTGAAGGGTAACAATTTTGAATCTGTATGAAAGGTGTCAGCTCACATGGTATGCCGGTTTGTCAAATTGACATATCTTGAAAGTAGAGTAGGTAAGTGAACAGGATCAAACAGAACATTGCAAAATGAAATGGTTACCTTAAAGGAACCCAAAGGAAGATAATTGTCAATAGCAAATTTTCTTCCTAGGGCAAAACAACAGAGGAAAGTAAATCAAGTTGGTTTATTTCCAGTAGTTCCGTTAGCCGAGTTTCCTAGATGAGAGTCCTTTAAATACACTTTGGGTTCCAGAATCACATAGGATGTACCCTGAACTGGGGTATTTTGTTTGTTAAAGTGTCATCAGATGAACAAAATTAGATCATGGACATAATTACAAGAGGAACCCAAAACATCAGCTAAATGATTTATATCAAGCCAAGATGAGTAACCTCAAATTATCCATTTGATATAGAGTAACCAGAATTTGGTCGACATTTGCCCATTCCCTCCCAAAAGGCTGTCCATGATGGTGGATTTAAGCAACTATGAGGCTCAAGTTCATCACAAACAGAAGATGAGGAAACCCCTCCTAGAACTCCTCGGATCTCAGATGTAATGTATCAATGACATGAGTGGTAGGAGCAGCATTGTCCTGGAGTGCCTGGCCATATGGATTCCCCAAGGACACCTTCAAACTCATATGATGATCCTCCATATAGGAGTGGTAAAAAGGATGATAAGATTAATTTAATGGTAGACTCCAATGACATTGTTGTTGAAGTTAAACATGGTATTGATACCTAATTGGATCCCCAGTTTGAGAAAACCTCAATTATGGACCTCAACCACCAAATATGAGACTAGAATAAGTGGACTTTGTTTTGAAAAAAAACTTTACTTATTTTCTAACCACGCATGGTAAGCCATTTTCTTGTCTTGGTTTGGAATTTTTTTTATCAATGTCTTGGTTTGGAATTTTTTTTATCAATGTCTTGGTTTGGAATCTTTGGACTATGACACTCAACTTAGCAAAATCCTTACCTGACTACATATATGGGTCGACTACAAGAATCCTTTTTTGGCATTCCACTCTATCAAGGGCCAGATTCATTTTTTTTATCGGTGACAATCAAATTTTATTAATATATGATCATAATATACAAATTTACAGGAGGAATTTAGAGCAGTACATACAGTCTACCCCAAATTTCTTACATAGTGTCCCTCTTGGAACCTCACCCCAAATTTACAAAAGGGCCAGATTCAATGTTAAACAGTTAGACCTCAAATCCTTTCTCACCACCTCAATCCATGTCCTTTTGGCCTGTGTCTGTCCCTCACTCTTTTAGACACTTCCATTTGTGTTAGATCACTTCTTACTGGTGCAATGGATGATCCTTTATATACATGTCAACCATCGTAGTCTACTTTTCCTGATTTTGTCACCTGAGGGGCTATTCCGAGATTCATAGGAATATACTCATTTCTAATCTTATCCTTTCTAGTTTTACTGTTCATCAATCTTAACATCTGCATCTCCACCATATTCATTTTTTGGGCATACTGCTTCTTGACTTGTCAACATTCTGCTCCATGCAAAATTTCTAGCCTCAGATTTGGACCATGATACCTCTCCTTGTAATTCTGACCAACTTAATTCAACACTAGAATCTAATGAAGAATTTGTATCGAATGTCTTTAGTGGTTTAACATCTCCTAAATCTGGTTGGTAAGGCAACGCCCATAGAAAATGAGATGACTGGACTCAAAGTGATTGATTAGATATTACTTATTTCTTTGAAGCACCTTATAATGTCTCATTCTATCTTGATATGAAGTCTGCCTCCACTAACAGTTAATCTAGTAACAACGCTATGACCATT
This sequence comes from Nelumbo lutea, assembly GCF_056320005.1. Taxonomy (NCBI): domain Eukaryota; kingdom Viridiplantae; phylum Streptophyta; class Magnoliopsida; order Proteales; family Nelumbonaceae; genus Nelumbo; species Nelumbo lutea. The sequence continues at coordinate 124,326,891 of NC_142684.1, forward strand.
TATATTATTGGTGGAAAACTGGACCAGTCAACTAAATATTTCCTTTCCTTTCTCTCAAGGATCTCTATGTTATCTATCTACTCGAGTTAGACATCAAGTGTTAATCTTTACAATTGGAGGCTCTGTTAATCATGATTTAGTGGTGGTTTAATAATTGTATATCGAATGTGACCCAACAAAACATCCAACATCCATGCCTCATCCCAACTATGGGGTTGGCCACAGGAATCCTGTTTCACCCATCCATTCTATTTAATGTCATATCATATTGAATGTGGACTTGCTCAAGTTATTCCAATTGATTAGATTTTAAATGTTGTTTGTCTTTGCCAGTATCTTTTGAATGCAGTAGCAGATCACTCTGTTGAGATTGCAACAGATCGCAGTGGCTGTTGTGTATTGCAGCAATGTTTAGCACATGCCAAGGGGGAACCTAGGGAGCGCCTTATTGCTGAAATTACTGAAAATGCATTGCTTCTATCACAAGATCCTTTTGGGTTTGTCATCATAACCTTTTCTACATTCTAAATCATCTTTTCACCACAGTTTCTACACTTGCATTCTTAATTTGAGATACTTTATCTTCTTTGGTTTAGCAACTATGTAGTGCAGTACATACTGGATATGCATATACCAAATGTTACGGAGAATATACTAAATCAGCTTCATGGAAGTTTTGTGTCCCTCTCTTTGCAAAAGTTTGGGAGCCATGTGGTGGAGAAGTGTTTGAAGTATTCAGGAGGAGAGCAATCTACACGGATTATCAGGGAGTTGCTTAATAGTCGTGACTTTTTTATGCTTCCGCAGCATGAATATGGAAACTATGTTGTCCAGTCTGCCTTAATGGTATCCAAGGTTAGATAATCCATACTATCCAACTATGCATAAGTACCCTCTTCTTAAATGTGATCTAGAAAATAGGTTTCATATCCTTTTTAAATCTTTGGGGATCAGATTTAACATCTTTGGTTGTTATATGGCCTATATTTGTTCTATAAGCTACAGAGCTGTATATCTGGGGTCTTCATGAAATAGGATAGGATCATTACCCAGTCAGATCTACATTAACATCAACCCATTTAGGTTATCATAATTCTTTCGATAGACTTTGTTTTTGAACCATTTGACATGTCTTTAATATTTCCACAATGGCCACAGTATATTGTGTACCATTTCCTGGTTTTTTATATTGACTCATGTATCCTTTATTGAAACAACAGGGGCATATCCGTTCAGCACTTATTGCTAGTCTGATTCAGATGCATTTTCCTTCCATGTGTAGCAGTCCTTATGGGAAATGGATCATGCAATGGATCAACGCAAACAAGTAAGCAACAGATAGAAACATGTACAATGAGAGATGTAGGATTGACAACAATTTGCTGAGAGTTGCAAGGTTGGACTTGTTTTGGTAGGTTGAAGGAATGGGTTTTAATCATCTTGAGTGTTGTCATCTTTATTTCTTTATTTTTGGTTGTTTGGTTGTCATTTCTAATTGCTGTATAGGGGGTGAGGTAGAATATTAAGACACTGGGAGAAGGGGGAAACTGGACTGAGAGGGTGGAGGTGTTAGTCTTCAATTATGTATACAAGCCTTTTTAGGGATGTAAAGAGATGGAGTGTTATTCAAACTGTATATTCCCAGAGCTTCACATTGTTGCTTGTTATACAGCAAACGTACAGTCAAATTATTTCATATATATTTAAATGTTCCATCATGTGTTACATGAATTTATGTTCCATGTTCAACAACTCCAGAATTTTCATTGAAGGTTGAATTTGCTTTCATCACATGAGCTGTGAGTGTATAGCTGCACTTTGTTCATCATATGATTGTAACTTTGCAACTCTGCCTGTCTGGTTGCAAATGCATTCTTATACTGTCATTAATATTCAACATGTTCTTATAGGGGTGAGGTGATGGGGTGGTCTGTTGACTTGTTTCTCTGTTACTTTTTCTTTCTTATTAGTTTATTACGCTTCATTCCTACTTTGTTGTTTTCTTCCATTGAATTTCTCCGTGGGGTGAGTTCATTCATTTGGAGAGTTTTCTTTAGATTCCTAAATTAATGACAATTCCATAACTTTTGGTGATTGTACTTTTGATAAATTTGAGTCTTTTAAGATTATTTTCTATTTTTTCTTGAGTTTTACAATTTTGAAAAGTTAAAGGGTCATGTTCACTTTTATTCAGCTTATTTCTTAAGGGTCAAAAAATGTCCATTTTGCTTGATCTTGGTTAGAGGCTTTTTGGTGATCTCATCAAGACCAACCTTGATATCTTGGGAAAGTCTTCTCAAAATAATAGCTTAAATCTTCCCTCTTCGGTAAAATAGGTTTTTCCGTCTACGATCTCCCCATTTGAAGGAGCTTTAATATTGGGAAGGTAGATTACTGATAAGATATTAGTTTCTAACAAGTGTCTAAAATATATGAAGAGGTCTAATGGAAGAGGCTGGGTGTGTAAATTAAATCTGGGAAAAGTGCATGGCTTTGTGGAATGGTTATTCTTAGATCTTGTGGTTGAATGTTGTAACTTGTAGATCAAGGGCTACTTATAGACCTGCCATCATTATTCAATCTTAGTCAATGGAACAAAATAAAGAATTTTTTTTCTTGCAAAAAAGACTTGAGCCAGATAGATTTGGGTTGATTAGGGGGTTCAGAGTTAAGAAAGAGAGGATTGTGGTCACCCACTTATAGTTTCTAGATGACATTATTATTTTCTATGGGGGATAGGGGTGAGAAAGGAATTAGGAGTGAAATAGCTATGTGCAGGAGGAAAGGAGGAGGGCTGGGATGAGGAAAGTCGGTCCTTAGGAATTTCTTTGTTGGGTAAATGGTTATGGAGATTACTCTTGGACATGGATAAATTGTGGCAAGCTGTGATGAAGAGAATTATTGGACATACAAACTCATGGTGATAGAAACATTACAGTTATCTAGGGAAGTGTGGGCAACTTTTATTTAGAACCGAAGGTCAGCCAATAGCTTAGCTGACGCTTTAGCTAAACAGGGGGTCAACAGAAGAGATTTGTTTTGGGGGTTATCCCCCCCTGCCCACCACGAAATTTTTTGTAACTGATGCCGTCTGAAACTGGGAAGGGGCAGGTAGCCAGGGGCTACTGTAATTCTCTTAAAAGGGGTGCTTGGTACACTTGTAATGTATCCCGTTCTTTTTCATTAACTAATAGAAGGTCCCAGCTACCAGTAAAAAATGAGCCTGGATCCTTGTAAATCAACTTTTGGAAGAGAAATAATAAAATGGATGTTTTCAAGTTTGTTTGGTGCTAAAGATCATTCACATAAGAAAATGGGAATCCTTGTCCTTTCATATTCAGTTGTTAGAAGAACTTTTCCAAATAGATGAAAAATAAAAAGATGGACCACCTTGATATTGGGTTCTTATACTGCCATCTTTCTGTGCAATTTTTTTCCAGGTCTGTTTATGAGCATATTTACCATATGAGAATGAGATCAGCGTCACCTGACATTGCTCCACCCGTTTAATAGGAATTGGACTACAAGTGTTGAATAAAAAAAAATAAGAGAGAATATAGAAATTACAGTGGGGATGATACTGACTTACCTGTCCTCGTCTAAGTTGTGGTGTTCTGATCATTCATTCCTTGTTTTGGGCATTGCATGCACCTTTATTATTTTCAAATTTTAGAATTGCATAAAAAAATTTCTCAAGGCAAAGTCCAAACATCACAACATGTTGAACTCACAGTTTGCACATTATATTTAGCAAAGATTACTGCACTGCACATTTTATAACCCCCTACCCTATGCTCATTTGTCTCCCTCCCTTTCAAAGTTTGCACATAGATCTATTTTTTATTATTTTTTTAGATTAATGCCAGTCTTTCACTTGTTTCACACAGTATAACAGCTAAATGGACAATGTAAATCCTCACTAGCAATGATGTGCCAAAGTGACACTGTTTTTCTGCAGAGGATGCTATCCTTAGGTGGCAAATATTTTCACCGACTAAACTTTTTTTTTTTATAGTTTTGCCTTTAAAGCTGATGTGCTCTTTCTGAACATGACTACCGTTTTTGATAGTGATCGCTTACTTATTTCGTGTATCTTTGTTTTTGGTAATAGTGTAAATATTTCAACTGCAATAAATGAACATAATAAAGAAAACTAATAAAAGCATGCGTACCCAAGTAATTTGACCATTTCTTTGTGCCTGTGTCAATGGAATGGAGGAGTTGCAAATCTGGCTTGAATAGAAATACCTCGAATGCTATGAGATTGAAACATGAATGTCTGGTAGCCATTTTAATGGAGCTATCCAGCCAAATTTCTCAGACGGTAGTGGGAAAGAAATTTTCAAGATGCTCTGATACTTCTATGTGACGATCTATTTCTCCCCCGTTAAAAGATTTCACAATCTACTGGTATTACCAGATAACGGAGAATCAGATCATTCAGATGAACTGAACTTGATGGCTGTTTTATGGGCTGTGGCCTGTGGGACCAATCATTTTGCTGCATGATGGCCATAAATGCAAAGGAGAGAATGTGTGGTTGTGGAAACATTGGATTTGCTCCTCACCATCCTCATAGCACATCGCAGTTGTCTATTAAGAACATCTTCTCATGAATGACAACATACAAGTACCGGAAGAACACCTTCGAGTTCAATTACATAAAAATATATTTGTTTTTTATTTTTATTTAAAATATGAAATATCTTAAAGCCCACTCCCTTCTTGAGGTGCCTTTCTTCAAATTAAACCTTGTTCCCATGTTTACAATGAAGCCAAACTGCCATTATCTTGATAACATGTGAATCACCCAGGTCTTCTCAGTTCTCATGGTTCTCCGGCATAAGGATTCAACCCCCTTTTCTCTCCATTTTCTCTCTTTCCCTCTTTCTCACCTAACTCATCCAAGAAAATCAGTCATAGTCACTGCGGCCGGTATAAACAATTTCAGTCGTGGACAACCGTAATCCTCAAACAATTGCAAAGAAGGTCAATAAACCATTGACTCGAAAGGTTGAATCGTTTGAACCGTTTAACGGTTTTGACTATTTTTTACTTTTTTTATTTTTTTTTATTTTTTGTTAGAATGGGCCATTCGTTCGGTTCAAATGGTCGGATCGTTCAATCTAGGAACTGAACCCCTAATCGGTTCGTTGTTTGAGTCAGTTTTAAAAACCTTGCTACAACCTACAAGTATTGTGAGGATCAAATTTGTTAAGATGAAATCTAGAGGGGTGATCATTTCAGCATGGTCTGAAATTTCTGGAGTTGGGCTTAAGTTTTGTGTTTAGGTTTGACCTGAAAATTTTGGACTTAGGCCTCATTTTGTGTCGAGGCTTGGCCTAAGCCTGCACTAGGCATGCAAATTTTAAAGCCAAGTTTGGCTCAGGCTCGAGCCTAGCTTGCATATGTTATATGTATTTTATATATAATATATTCTATATATAAAAATGTGAATGCGGAGTGTAATTTTTTTGAACTAAAATTACCCTCTATTTCTTTGTTTGAGAAACAGTATAAAAGTCATTTTATTATAACTTTAATGGCTATTAAAATATTCATATTTGTGTATTTAGTCAATTTCTAATGGTGATGGTTGAAAATATAACTCCAATTATTACTTTCTACTTCATTTAATCCCTTTCATTAAGTTTTATACTTAAGGTATTAATTCATGTTTTCTCTTATTAAATCATATATTTAAGTCATTTTTTAGTAATAAATGCTACTAATTAGATTCATGTCAATATTTTTAATAATATAAACCCATATATTTTAAAATTGACTCAAAAACAAAACCATTCTTATCCAAATAGTGACCAAGCAATTCAACCATTCGAATCAAATTGATCAACCTTTAAAGACATAGTTAGGTAATAAAATTTTTAAAATAGAAATAAATATAGAAAATTACATAAGTGTAGAAAAGATTAGACACATTTATGATATTTTATTAATCAAATTAAAAAACAAGTGTAATAAAAAAGAATTATTTTTATTGATAATGAAAATGAATTACATAATTTAGAATTGACCAAAAAATGAAATTACTTTATTGTTTGGCAAAGATCAAAAGTTCAATTTTTGGGTCAAATGTGTTAACATTTAATGTCATAAATAAATAATAAAAATTAATAAAATATATAAATATATAAATTTTGCAAAAAAAAAAACATTCAGGCACATGTATAATATCATATAATTATCATATTAATAAAAAGTAAGTGTGACATATCAAAATTATTTTTACACATAAAAATACCAAAAAAAATAAAAAAAAATTTGAACACATCTATAATTCTATATTTACACTACTACTAAAAATGTGAATAAGATTGTAGAACTTTCTTTTTACTATAATATTCATTTTTTAATTTAGTCCCTATTTAATTGTGAGGTTTAAATTGTAAATTGAACTACTACTTTTCACCCAATTCAATACCTCTATTTAAAATTTACATTTTTTTATAAATGAACAAAAAGATATACCAAAAAGATAAAATATTACAAAAACTGTCAATAATACTTGAAACTTCACAACCCGATCTGATTATCACATATTTGGATGGGGTGTTTATGTAATTAGATTTCAATTTTGCAATCTGCATCCAATTAATAATAAGAAACAAAAAAATTAAAAAATACATAAAGTTAATAAAAAATTTTTGGAAACATTATTACTATCATTATTATTGTCTAGAATTGCCACATGCAAAGCACATGCACGCTTACCAATGTATACATATGTGTATATGCTATTTAATGTTATATATATAGGAATTTTAAAGTTCAATCCACCTCATGTATTATATATAATATTTTATATTATCTAATGTATAAAATAAAAATATTTACATATTATATGTCATTTAAAATAATATTGTATACAAATATAATATTATATATAAAAATATAGATTGAAAATCAAACTCAACCAGATCCTACGATATAGAGATTGGATTTGCTCTTCACATAGCACATCTCACACCAATCACAATGCATTGCAGCAAGGACATCCCCCATAGTTGATATTATCATTCATGGAAAGATGTTCCTAATGCATGACTATGATACATTGTGAGATTGGTGTGAGGCATGCTTTCTGAGGAACAAATCCGAATTCTAAGATATATCCTTTATCATAAATGCAAAGTCTGACAAGGCCATGATCACTTAAGAACCCACCATGTATGATAACATTTTTTTTTGGTGAATTGCTGAAACCTCCTCTAAAGTTTTTTATCATTGCTAAAACCTCCCTTGAACTTTGCTAATTGCAATCATCTCCCTTGAACTTTTTAACATAGTTGCAAGTAGACCTCCTCTATTAGAATCATCTAACAAGAGGCACAAAAATGTCCAAAATACCCATGCAATTACTATTGAGACTGGTTTCTACAAAAAAAAAAAATAATACAAACTTTATGAACAAAAAAAAAAGAGAATTTAAAGTTGAAGCTTTACTTTTGGGCGATTGATATGAAGGGTAAATTTAAAAAATAAATCATTTTTAGAAAAGAGATTGGAAGGGTTTGGGGTAGCAATTCATATGAATAAAAAAATTGAAAAATAAACATTTTGCTCAAAAGTAATTACATAGGTATTTTGGACATTTTCATACATCCTTTTAGAGGATTTTAACAGAGGGGATCTATTTACAATTATGTAAGAAAGTATGAAAGGTGATTACAATCACTAAACTTTAGGGGATATTTCAATAACAACCAGAAACTTCAGTGGAGGTTTTAGCAATTTACCCTTTTTTGTAAAGACATCCAAACTCGTTGCCACAACTCACAAGCATAATAACATCAAAGAAATCGGATTTGGTCCTTACAAGACCGTGCTCACATCATTCACACAGTCCCTTACACCCTTCTCATAAAAAAAAAACCATAAACAGGCTATGAAAAAGGTGTTATAGGTGCTACTTTTTCGTTTTTTGGGAGAATCAGCCCACCATCAGAATTCTTAACCCCACCATACAATTGGGATAGGTGCTAGATCGGAATTGATTCAATTGCACTAATATTAGTGTTTAAGGTGGAGGTATTTGACATTTTGAATTAGGGAAAATTCCCAATAGGTATCCTATACTTTAATCCAAGTGCCAATTTAGTACCCGAACTTTAAAACGCGACAATCTAGTACCTACCATTAATAGATCATCAGTTATGTATATAACGTGACCTCATGTGTGACTTAAGACTTTTGAAAATATCAAAATTACCCTTGAACACTGTTCATCATCTTCTTTCTCAAGAAAATGAAACAGAGCCCAAGCACATTGTTCACCATCTTCTTTCTCAAGAAAATGAAGATTAGGTTCCAAGAACCCAAATCTCTTGATTGAGGTATAGCCTCCATCCACCACCAGCCAAACGTTTTCTGCCGCACCAAAGAATGCTTGCAGCAATGGCTCCGGCCATGCCCGGTTCCACCCAACATTGCCATCGAAGAAGCTTTTCATTAGCAGCCCGGTAATAAGCCCTTAACCTTACAATATTGGGGTGCTATCGGTTGTATCTCCGCTACAAATTCTTTATACTTCTGTCCTCCACCTTCACCCAATATCCTCACCGCCACCAGGATGTGTAGCTGCAACTGTCGGTATCTTTTCTCTTCCAGTATTCCTGTTCCCCTTCATTCGAATAGAGTTGTAGCAGCAACGACACCCCTCTCAGTCCGATCTCTTCCCCTTCTCTCCTCCTCTTCTCTTCTTCTTCCACCATCAAATCACCGAATTCATTTTCAAACACTGTTCATCTTCTTCACAAAGAAGCAGAGCGACGACAGATCTGAACCCATTCTGCATTCCTCAACTTCTATTCGTTGTTGCAACTTCCGGTGGCAAATCTGAACTCGCAATGGTTTCTCTATCGTTTCTTCTACCTCCCTTTTTCTCTTCCACATTCTCATTGTTCTCTCTTTCTCTCTCTATGCCAGCCCCTGTCCCCTGTTTATAGTTTGATCACTGTCACCAAGTTGGAGTGGAAGTTCGACCATCAAATCATCATCTTCGATTTAGCTCCATATCACCATCACCAGGTAGTCTCTCACCATAGTTGTTGGCCGTATCCCAGATCTAAATCCCAGGGAATAGTAGTCATTTGGGTGGCCGGCAGGACTGGTAATGAAGCATCTGCAGAATCAGTTTCGTTATGTAGACGATGAGCAAACCAATGACCGCGACTCCAGTGGCGTCTGCAACGACAATTAATATTATCAAACCTGGTTTTAGCCCTTTCTTTGAATTGGTATTAGATACCATCACCGGCTGTCTGCCAAGTAATCTTACCATCGGTATGAGGGATTTGTCTGTTGAGGTTGTTATGCCTGAGATCGAAGCTTCCCGTCACCGGCAGCCTGCCAAGTGATCTTCGGATCTCGCCAAAGAAATGATTAAAGGAGAGGTTTAGAGTCCCGGAAAGTGATTCCAAATCGCCAAGATCAGTTGGGATAGATCCGTTGAATTCGTTTGATGACAAATCAAGTTGAACCAAGTTGTTGAGGTTGGGCCAAATTCCGTCAAGAATCTCGCTGGAGAATTTGTTATCAGAGAACAAGCTTTGTAGCTAAAGGCGGGGGAGATGGCAAACCAAGGGCATTTTTGTCTTTTTGCATGCCATTTAACAACGGCACTAGATTGTTGCAAAGAAAGTTTGGGTATTAGATTGTTGTGTTTTAAAGTTCAGGTATTAAATTGGCACTTGACCTAAAATACAGGTACTTATCCGGAATTTTTCCTTTGAATTATTGTAAGTATCTAGTGGAATTCAGAATGCAATTTCATACTTTTTCGTTATTGGGGACTATTTTGTACCACATCAATTTGGGGAATGGAAACATACACACCAAAATCTATATATTGATTTTTGTTTTGGGAAATTGTTTAAAATTGACCATAAGTTTTTAGCACTTCTCTTAAACTCACCACAACTTTGCAAAATGTCTAAAACTCACCATGTCACTAACTTGACGTAAATAGACTAATGGGTGTTAAAATATTACCATTCTAACCTTCATAGAAAAATATAAAATATATACAAAATAAATGAACAGGTGTTAATATATTACCATTTTAATATTTAGACATAAAAAAAGGAAAAAGTTCAAAAAATATTTTCAAATATAAAATACATAAAAAAGATAGAAATTACAAAAAATATAAAAAGTTTTAGAAATTGCAAATAAAATAAAAATTATTTTCAAATTATAGAAACTATAGAAATTGAAAAACAAAATCAAGAAATAAAAATGGTAGAAAAATATCAAAAAATTATAGAAAAATACAGAAATTACAAATAAATAACAAAAAAATACAAAAAATTTATAGATTGTAGAAAATAGAAAATGTAAATAAAACATAAATTATAACAAAACACTAAAAATGCAAAAAAAAAAAGGAAAATTGAAAACTGAAAAAGACCATTTTTCCTCTAAGTTGCCATTCAAGGGTAATTTAATCATAAAAATTATTATTTATGCTGACATGGACAACTGTTGTAAGAAGTATTAAGGATGCACTAACGGAAAACGAGTTTTGGAAAATAAAAATTTATTACAGTTAACGGTGAGTTTTAGAAAATTTCCCTTTTATTTTTTATTTTCAAAGACTGAAGGCAAAATTCATTCGGTAATAGTTCTGAAGTTTAGTAGAAGCGAGAAAAACAAGCGGCAATAAAAGCTGAAAACATGGTGATGTATAAACATAACAAAGTGGAGATTTAGACTCAATCAACAGACCAAATTGCCAACAAAAGAAAATTAGGGAGAGTGAGCAGCGGGAACGGGATAGAATCATAGAACAACGCTTGGGTAGTCTCCCGCCAACAAGAAGGAGCATCATCGTCCTCCAAACAGACAAACCGCAAGGTAGTCTCCCGCCACCGAATGCCGTCGAAAAGCGAAATGCCGGAAAGGTATGATAATGGAATAGCTTTGACCAATCAAAACTCCTCATCAGTGTATAAAATTCAAGTCGTCCTTGTTGCAGCGATCTGACAGCTCCGTTGCTTCGGCTAGTGACGGGAAGGTTGAAAAGTCGAACCATCTGAGAATTCAGAGCTCTCTCTCTCCCGGACACGCACAGAGGAAGGAGAAAGGAGTTAATTCTTTCGTGGTTTTCACTAATCCCTTTCCACTTTTCTTTTTGTCTATTCCAAGCTTTCGATCGTCTTTTAGTCTTGGGTAGTCGTCGTTCTCCTCAAAATATTCGGTGCTCTCTCGAATGTCCCGGAGAGAGGGGCCATGGAACGGGCACGGCTTCGAGTGGTCTCAGCCTTACTCATGCTGTCTTCTATCGGAATTATTTATCTCTCATTTTCATCTTTCTGTTCTTCGTTGGAAGTTCGTAGAGATCCCGACAATTACCGTCGATCGCTCCATGGCAGCGGCCGTCGCAGGGGTCCCTCGATTATTTTGCCGCTATTCCTCTCATTTCCCAATTCCTCTCGGACGTTCGTCGAGGGAAAGTTCCGTCGACAGCTGCAGACGGCAAAGCATCAACCCTCTAACGCCCACATGAGGCTTTACGACGATCTCCTTTCAAATGGGTAACTCCTCTCTCACTTCCTCTTAATTGTGGTCCAAACTTGTGGTTTTTATCTATTTTGTCGACTTAACGATTGTCTAGTACTTACATTGATTAATTAACTTTAATCTCTGGTTCTCGTCAATTGAATTTAGTTTGTGTGTGGAGCTGCTCTGTGCAGTTACTACACGACCCGTCTTTGGATCGGAACGCCTCCTCAGGAATTCGCTCTTATTGTTGATTCGGGGAGTAGTGTTACTTATGTTCCTTGCTCTACATGCGAACAGTGTGGCAAGCACCAGGTACGTTTATTTTAGAATCTTATTATGGTTTCATGTTGTTGGCGTCTTGGGTAGACTTTGATATCTTGTTCTCTTGATCTGGTATCGTTCGAATTCTTGTATCTTATTCTCTTTTTCCATTTTTATTTCTATATTTCATATTTGCTTCGACTTAAACCCTGGAGTGTGCTACTTGAGTCCTGTTCCCTTGCAACGGCCTAAGCTTCTGTCTACTGTTAAAAAACCTCAACTTAAAATCTTGCTTCACTACCTAAAACCACAATGTGTTCATTTCTTATCATAGTTACTTGGTTTATTGACTGATTAGAACTTCAGAGTATCCCATTCTTGTGAATCTAAGGGTACAATTGCCAAATGTAGCTACTTAAGGCTGGGTTGAGTTGAGTTGAGAACATATTATTTTTCCAGAAAATTAGGTATACTCTTGGGATTTTTTAATCAATATTGAGGTAAGGTTTTGTTGAGTTGTATTATACTTTACACTCTCTGCTATCAGCAATCAAAACCATATCATTTGCAAATAGCAAGCTGTAGTAGATCTCCTTTTATATAAGAGCATCACTTTATTTATTTTATCCTTTGATTGATAACAAATCAAAGAGGCTTTATTGATTTTAACTAATAATATGGTGCAATGGCATACTACACTACCTCAAAGGAGGAAGGATGAGCCATTGGCCCAGCTACCTAACACTTCATACAGGTCCAACCAAAGTCTACCTTATGTGCTGGCTCCTCAATGCAAATAAGCCCTTTTAACCCCTTCTGTCACCAAGGAATTTGCTACCTCATCATCTGACCTTCTAATCTATCTTAACAAGCTCTTCATTCTTGAGACTAGTGATCTCTCCTCCCTAATGTAGAAGCAGTAACAGCTCAACTTGTAGGGAGTTCCCATCTCCTATTGACCCAGAATAGATGCTCAGTACTTTTCCAGTATGATTTCCAAGGAATTAATTATTTCATGGAAAATATTACGAGAACTCTACTATCATGTTTAGAGTTGTAAGAAGACTCATATCATTCTTTTGGTTATATTTTTAACTATTGCATCTCTTCCTCACTGACACACACATACACAAGGTTTAAAATGCTGGTATTGGTAAAAATGTTGACCACTTAAAAACAAGAAATGTCAGAATATTGGAAATTCCATATAGAGTAATTATAAAAATAACATAATTTTACTCTAATAATTTTATCATTATAAAGTAATAAGATAATCTTTTTAAAATGATTACACCATTCCAAGATGGTCTTTTTATCCTCTTAGGATAAACATAAGAGTATAAAAAATGGTTATATAGTAGTTGTTGATATTATAGTTATACATGTTATTTATTATGCTTTATCTAATATAAAAGTATGAGTTATATATGCATCAAAAGTTAAGTTTTTTGTATGGGTGGCAGCTTTAGAGAAATGCCTTTCCAAAGAGATGCTAATACATGCCTTAGGAGAACTCACCCCTAAAAGCTAGCTGTTAGAGGAGGGAACCCAAGCACATATATATCACACAACAGCATCCCATTCTACTGATGTGGGATATCTCACATTAGCATCCCATACTACCAATGTGGGACAAAGGAATCGTAACATTCCACCACACTCCGCAGTCCTGGCGCCCACGCAGGCTGGCTTTGCACTAGTCCACCTAGTCCCTGCCGAACACTGCAATTCCGACGTCACCACCCAAGCCGCACAATTGCAACTGGGAGGCATAGTGTAGGCTCTAATACCATTTGACATTTGATACGTGCCTTAGGAGAACTCACCCCTAAAGCTAGCTGTTAGAGGGAGGAAACCCAAGCACATATATATCACACAACAACATCCCATTCTACTGATGTGGGGATATCTCACATTAGCATCCCATACTACCAATATGGGACAAAGGAATCATAACAAATGCTGGTGAGGAGAGGCTTTAACTGCAGTGACCTGAGGGGTAGCCTCTGTAGTATGGAAACAGAATCAGTTAATCATCTGTTTTTACACTGCAAATTTGTCTCAGAGATTTGGAGCTACTTTATAAAGATTCTGAAGTTATGTTGGTGCATGCCTGCCTCAGTTAAAGCATGCTTGGTGGCATGGAATAGACTAGGGATGAAAAAGAAAGACAAGGTTTGCTGGTGCTCCATTCCTTTGGAAATTATCTGGGCTGTATGGCTTGAAAGGAATAGTAGGGTTTTTTATCACAAGGTCTCCTCTGAAGCTGAGGTCATCAACATGGCCATAGGGTTTGTTAGGAGTTGGTTGTCTATACATACAGATTTTAAAGATGATACATCTGATTGTACTTTTTTTAGGATGGCCTTTTTTGAGGTCCTTCTGGTTTGTTTTTGTACAGCTTCTCATTGTACAAAGGACCTTTTGATTAATACAAATACACTTTACCTTTGCTCAAAAAAAAAATCAACTATACTTTATTATTATGTATAATTAAAAATATTTCATGAAAGAAAATAAGAATGAAAAGTCATCTATAATGATAAACTTGGAAAAAATAATGGGTTTAAAGAGATATAATTCATAAATTAAAACTTGTTGAGAACACTATAAAAGATTTTGAAGCACTGAAGAATATGTCTAGATATATTCCAGTAATACTGCATGTCAGTATTTGTGGAAATAGAAATATTTCATGAAAAATATTAGTAAAAATTTAGACATTATCAACATAATGTTGGATGATCTTAGATCTTGGAAAATTAGCAATTGGTGCTTTTATTTTTTTGTGTGCAATTATTTGTGGTTTCTTAGTGACCATATCTGTCATCTGTTTATCTGATTAAAACTTGTTGAGAACACTATATAAGATTTTGAAGCACTGAAGAATATGTCAAGATATATTCCAGTAATACTGCATGTCAGTATTTGTGGAAATAGAAATATTTCATGAAAAGTATTAGTAAAAATTTAGACATTATCAACATAATGTTGGATGATCTTAGATCTTGGAAAATTAGTAATTGGTGCTTTTATTTTTTTGTGTGCAATTATTTGTGGTTTCTTAGTGACCAGATCTGTCATCTGTTTATCTGATTAGATACTAATTACCTATTAAATCATCATATCTCATTGTAGTAATGTGTGACCTCCTGGGAAGTCCTCGCGTTGCACCCCTACTTTCAAGTAATAGTTTCTTTTTCTCTTAAAAAAAAGTGTGCATCTTTATTCACCTACCCACCCACATGATCATGGCTGCATAAGCCCTTTCCATCTATCAGGCCATTTCTTATGTTAAAGAAGAATAATGTAACTTAAGAGATGTTGACTTATTAACTTAATTACTTGAATGAATTTACATGAAGATATTGTTTCTTCCTTAAGAGCTGTTGGTTTTGTTTTAATGTGTGTGGGTGTCATGCAGGATCCAAGGTTTCAGCCAGACTTGTCAAGCACTTATGAACCTGTAAAATGCAATGTGGGTTGTTATTGTGACGATGATAGAGTATATTGCACCTATGAGAGACAATATGCTGAAATGAGCTCTAGCAGTGGTGTGCTCGGTGAGGACATTATATCCTTTGGCAATGAAAGTGAGCTTATGCCCCAACGTGCTGTTTTTGGCTGTGAAAATATTGAAACTGGTGATCTTTACAGTCAACATGCTGATGGTATAATGGGGTTGGGCCATGGTCAACTTAGTATTGTGGAACAACTAGTTGAAAAGGGCGTAATCAGTGATTCATTTTCGTTATGTTATGGTGGGATGGATGTTGGTGGGGGTGCAATGGTTCTTGGTGGGTTTCCTCCTCCCCCTGACATGGTCTTTTCCAATTCAGACCCTGGGCGTAGGTATGATTTGATTACAATCTCTTAGAGAAGTCATTACTCATTAATATGAATTTTCTTAACAGTGTGTTTACCTGGCACATTTAATCTAGTTTTGGGATGATAACAGTCCATATTACAATATTGAGCTGAAGGAAATACATGTGGCTGGAAAGCCATTGCAATTGAATCCAAAGATATTTGATGGAAAATACGGAACTGTCCTGGATAGTGGTACAACATATGCTTATCTACCAAACAAAGCTTTTAAAGCATTTAAAGATGCTGTAAGATTTCCATCTTGAATCTCTAGCTTTACTATTTATTTTCTTTATTTGTAGGGATTGCTTTGGATCAAACAGTATGGCTTAACTGCCTAGTCTGACTCATTTGGGCCTCACTGGGGAAGTTACTCAACTTTGATAATATGTTTTTTCTGGCATATTATGAAGTTGGCATAATGATTGCCCTTAAACTTTACCAAGAGAAAAACTCTGGAATCTTCTGTCTCTAAACATGATAACACAGAAGATCAGAAGGCAAAATTTTGATACAGGTTTGCCAATGCAGCTCTACCTTGCATGTGGCACAAGTTATCATTTTCACATGACTTATCCCTTTAAATGGGGATCACTGGACCCTTTTCCTCTACTTGGCTTTTTTCTTCTGTTTGGCTTTTGTTAAATTTGAATATTTTATGATTCTCTGTGTGCTCATTCAGTCTAGTTTCTTCTTTGGCATCATGATGTGCACAGCCAACTATCTATGTGTGAGAAGTAATTTTGAAAAAAAAAAAAGACTCTTTTGGGATTGTTTGGTGGTGGTTTTTGGTTAAATCAGTAAGATTTGATGATTTATTGAGAACTTTCTGGTGCAAAATTTCAGAAAATTAAAAGAATAATCTGATTGGAACTATCATATGGGCAATTGTTTCTGACTGAGGCATGCAAAGTTTAATCCATATTTCCAGACATTAGAAATCAAACTTCATGTAATTTTACCTAAGTTTTGATATTCTATTCAATGTTTTTCACCTTCTTTTTATTGCCTAGGCCTATTAGACATATTACTCTATGTAATTTTAAAGTTCGAACAGGTTGGCTGGCTTAGAAAATGATGCTGGTGATGTGTAACAGTCTTCGAGAATTCTCTGTGGTTCTTCTGATCTGTTTTCAGTAGGTTCTCTCATATTTTTTCTCTGCTCCCTCTTGACTTTCTTGTGGTCTTTTAAATGAGGGGATATTTCCAAGTTCCTAGTTTTGTTAATATACTGTGAATGACTCGAGGAATTGTTGTCTGGTTAGGAATTGAAGAAGGCTATGGTGACTGGTTTACATACATAAAAATCTACTTGCCCAATTTCCCATTAGTTTTTAACCGCTCTATGTCCTTGTTGTCTCTAGTTGAGAATGAATGCTGTTATTATAGTTGTCAAGGCGACGCCTAGGTGACAAGGCACCCTTGGAGGCTCACCTCGCCCAGTCGCCAAACAGTTTTGCGTACTGTGTAATAAAATACTTTTATATTGTTATTTTTTTAGATTATAATTATAAAATAGACATTATTAAAGAAAAATATTCATTTTTTTCTGTTTATAAACTAATTTCCTTTTATTATTTTCTTATTTGTTAGGGTTTAATCAACACAAACATAGCTAACTGCTGTATTGAACCCTCAATGACTTTAAAATCTGAACCAATAAGGGAAGAACTTAAAATTTTGTCTAATCAACACATTTCTTCTTCCACCTTTTCTTTTTTTTCTTTTCCTATAACAACAATAGGGGTTCAGCCCCTATATTTTTTGAAATTTCTTTCCCTTCTTCTTTTTCTTCTCATAAATATGTTGATTTTCTAGACTTAAACATGAAGTTTATAATTTTCTTATGAAAATCATGGATAATTATTCAAGAAATTTGGTTATGGAACCTAGGGAACTACCCTAGGATATGTGATTTTTACTTAAAAAATCTATCGCCTAGGCGACAAGGCACCCCCCTGTCGCCTAGCCTCACCTTTGCGCCTTGAAAACTATGGCTTTTATCCATTCTTTGTTGTCATTATAGCACTTCTGAAAGCAAGGTCATGCTTTCCATTGTTCAATCTTCAGGTACTCAGGAACAGTAGAGAAATAGAAAGCAGTCCTGTGAGTAGAGTTCTTTGAACCAGAAAGGAACCAAGTAATTTGTCTTGTTGGTTGATTGGAGAATTCCATTAGTCTGAATCTCCACAATTCCATTGAATCTTTTATATTGGAAGTTTGGAACCAGCTCCATTGAACCTACGATTAGAAGAGCTCATTGAACTGGGAGTTTTCATGCAGGTTCTCCATTCTTAGTTGAAGTATTAATACAGTATTCCATTTAGAGTATTTTCCCGACATGCCAATGTCTTAGGCAGGATTTTTGTAAGTTCCATGGTGGGTACTTCTCCATTCTTAACAGGAGTACTAAATGATATTGTCAAAACTCTGATTGCAATGGAATTCAAGTTGAGTAAACCATTACAGTATCAAAGTTACTATATTAGCTGATGGTGTTTCACCACTGCTGGTGGTTTCATTGTGGAGACAGAGGAAGTGATTTACCTAAGGCTATGTTTGGTTTGAAGGAAAAGGTAGGGAAAGGAAAGGAAAGGCAAGGAAACCTGTACAAACCTTGTATAGGTTTTGATATCTTTCCCTTCCTTTCCCTATCTTTTCCTTCAAACCATAGCCTAAGAGTTTAACTTCCACTAAATATATGACCATAATCCCCAGAGTAGAAGCTGTTGATCATCTTGCATCGGTCTCCTTTCTTCTCCAGTATGTTTTGAATGAACTATGAAGAGTTCAACAGAGAGCCCCACCATGCCTAGTCTGTCCTGTAGATCTGCTTCACAGATATGTGGTAATCATATAACTTAATGAAAAATAAAAGAAATTAAGAGAATGAGGGAAAAACTTACCTTGTTGCTAAGAGGAATATGATTTCTGAAGGAATTGATTTGTTTCTGGGCCAAGCAGGGATGAGCTTGGCCATACCCAAGAGATCTTGAAACCTGGGAAGCATAGTTTTCAAGGCGCCGAGGCAAGGCTAGGTGACAGAGGAGTGCCTTGTCGCCTAGGCAATGGATTTTTTTAAGTAAAGAACATATATCATAGGATGTTCCCTAGGTTCCATAACCATATTTCCTTAATAATCATCCAGAATTTCATAAGAATAAAGTTCATGTTAAAATATAGAAAATCAACATATTCATTAGAACAAAAAGAAGAAAGAAAATAAAATTCAAAAGATATAGAGGCCGAATCCCTTTTTTGTTATAGGGAAAGAAGAAAAGAAAAGATGGAAGAATGTGTTGATTAGAAAAATTTTTTAGTTCTTCCTTATTGGTTCAGATTTTGAAGCCTTTGAAGGTTCAATACAGTAGCATTTAGCAATGTATGTATTGATTAAACCCTAACAAATAAGAAATTAATATATAAACACACAGAATAGAAATTTTAGTTTAATAATGTCTATATAATTATAATCTAAAAAAATTAAGAATATAAAAGCATTTCATAACACAATCCACAAAACTGCTCGGCGATTAGGCGAGGCGAGCCTCCAAGAGCGCCTTGTCACCTAGGCACCCACCTAGGTGTTACCTTGACAACTATGCTGGAAAGAACTGTTGTGAATGTGAAGACGAGAGGGAACCATAGGTAGTTCAAGAGAGGAAGGGGATGGGTTTGATAGTTGTTTACAAACTAACAAATGCCAATCTGTTTTTTCTTAAAAAGGAAATAAAAGAAAAGGTTTCTGCATTTCAGTGGCCATTGGAGCTCAAAGTGGTGAGAGAGAGAGGTGGTATAATAGGAATAAAGCATTATGTTTTAGTAGTTCGATAAATTTGTTATTAACAGGTCCACATGTAAAGCATCTTCCATTGTTTGTCTGCAAGCAAAGACATGAATGGGGGTCTTGGTAAAAACATTGTTTCTGGTGGGGGCAATGTTTATCAGATTGCCTCTATGGGCTGCAGCCTCATTCTTATTCCTGCACTGGTGGTGGAATAATTTTCCCTAAAAATATATTTTTCCTTTTGTCAGCTGGACAACTGCACAACTTAGATGGCCAATTAGGAAAAAAATGTCCACCTTAATTGTGTGCCATTTCTAGCATTAGTTATTTCTTGATCGTGAGTGTTTTATTCAAACCTGTCTTTTGATGATTTGGAGTTGATCCAAATTCTATTTGTAATTTAACCACTCTTTTCTTTGTTAAATCCAAAGCCTGAAACTCCTGAATGAATGTTTTATTTAGATGGATTACAGAATTGGGTCAACTCGTTCTCTTTTGTTGCATTGATGCTCTTGATCTTTAGCTCTTAGTGGCTCTTATGGAATCAGTATTTTGTTTCTTTTTTAGCTTTTTCTTTGGTCTCTAATCACTATCTTTCTAGTAAATTCATCGTTATCTATTAAAAGAAGGCCCTTCAAGGATGTACTCTTCAGAACTGAACCACCTAAATAAATGAAGTTTGTGTTCCACCCTACCACCCTCTCATCTGTTCTGCTCCTCCTGTTTTGTACCATAGTGCATTGAACATGTTCAATTCCTCAATTTGGTTACTTGTGAGTAGAGACTTCTCAGGTTTCATGATTCATAGGACTGATATTAGTGTCAAGAGAACTCCCTTAGTTACTTAGTTGTATCTCAGTTTCAAGTTATTTTTGGATCATTCTAGCTCATTTACCTTTTCCGCCATCCATATTTATCTAGTTTTCATCTAAGAATGTTTCTTTTCACTGGTGTATTTGTTTCTATAAATGGCCGTTTTTATGGTTATTTTGTTTATAATTGCAGATTATTAAGAAACTTCGTCTCCTCAAACAAATTCGTGGCCCTGATCCAAATTATAATGATATTTGCTTTTCTGGTGCTGGAAGGTATTTTCTGTCTTCAATCAGAAGCTTAACCTCACAATCATCTCTTGCTTGTTTACTCATGTTTGTCTTACAATTAGATCTTCTTGAATTGTCCTGCAGTGATGTCTCCTTGCTCTCAAAGACCTTCCCAGCAGTTGACATGGTATTTAGCAATGGTGAAAAGCTGTCACTAGCTCCAGAAAACTACTTGTTTCGGGTAATGTTGTTCACTATCTTTTCCTCTCCTAAACTTCTTAAGGATAACAGTGACAGTCTCTTTTGTTGGCACAAAGTTGATTTAATTTTAAAAGATCCAAAACTTCTTTTAACTTGTTCTTGGGACTGCTAACTTGATATTCATTATCTGATGTTCCTGTCTTGTTTTTGTGTTCTCATTTCTCGGCATAGCATTCAAAGGTTCGCGGTGCATATTGCCTGGGTGTTTTCCAGAATGGAAAAGATCCAACGACTCTCCTGGGGGGTATGTGTATGCTTTTCAGGGTATAAAATGCTTAAATTCCGCAACGATACTCTTTGCATACTTTATGCTGGAGTTGCACGTTTTTAGTATTTACACAAAATTTTTCCCTGCCATTCTTTTGTTTTTGATAAAATGTAACTAAAAATTGCCACTCTCCAGGTTTGAAATTCTTTTTGGTATTTTCTTTGATGATTTTCACCAATAGGGATCATTGTCCGCAATACTCTTGTAACTTATGACCGCGAGAATGAGAAGATTGGTTTTTGGAAAACTAATTGTTCTGAATTGTGGAAGAGACTGCTTATTTCTAATGCTTCTTCGCCTGCACCTTCCGTTTCCTACAGCAAGAATTCAACTACAGTAACATCACCTAGTTTGGCCCCTAATGGAATGCCTAGCAATATTATTCCAGGTATGCAAAGCTGCAAGTCCACAAGTAACAATTAGTCTATCTACCTAGATTGGATATATAGAATGGATAGATCATTGTATTGAATTATAGATTGCTGGAAAACCAGAAAATGATCCAGTGTAAATTAGTTTCTTAATTGTTGCACTCATAGTTACATGGGCAATTTTCTGGGCCAGAATTGCATTGTATATAAGGGATATTGGAATGGCCTAGACCTGATCCAGCCATTGAATCTGTAGGACAGCTGGCTGGGCTATAATGTATATAACTATACAGTATTTTTTAATATAATATTAATATTTTATATATAATTATTGTTAATAGTTACTTATTTCTACATTTATAGGGTGTTTACATCTAGTTGTCTTTTTTTTGTTTAATACATAAAACTCTTAAATGAAAGTGGCATTGAAAGGCACTTGAGGCTTGAACCCAGATCATATTTGTGAAACCTACCAGACAAACAATTTTTTATTAGTGTGTGTATGTATAGGAAGCAGGTTTCTATGTCAGATCGGTTAGAGAAGAATCTAAAGGACTGAGGAGTATTTATCATTCACATCGTAACTTATTTTGGTGCCAAAAAGGATTCCCTGTGTTCCTTTGCCAACCTTATATTCATGGAATAAGTTTCGTCTCCAAACACCTCTCAACATGCTTAAAATGAGCTCTTGTTTATAAGCATTTTCTAAGTTAATTGAAGGTTTGGAGGACTTCTTAGTCTTCAAAAAGACAATAAAGGTGGACTATATGCTGATGTGGATTGTGAGAGTCAATGCGTGGCCTATTCAGATGGTCCTTGATCTAGTGGATGGTCATGATTCTTCTATGTGGCACACTTAGCTGGGATGGTCATGATTCTTCTATGAAAATATTTGTTAATATTTTTTAAATTATAAAAATACTCTTTTGAATAATTATAGCATTATAGAGTGATAAAAATGATGCTCTTAAAATTATTACTTCATTTCAAGATTGCCGCATCTTTCACTTAGAATAAATTTAATAATTTAAAAAATGATATACTACCCAACATTGATATTTTAATTATAAATATTTTTTTATGTTATAGTTAATATGAAACTTATGATTCGTATACAAAATATGCTTCTTATGCTATTACATTATTTATCCTTCTATAACAAATTTAAAATATGAAAACCTGAACTATATTTTATTGAATATAACATAATAAAATTACATTTAATTAAAATATTAGGAATATTTTAAATTATGTATAGATAAGAACTATATTAAATGATGTATAATTAAGAAATATTTCATAAAGGAAAGTAAGAAGGAAAAGTCGTCCATAAATGATGAACTTGAAAAACAAGGGGTTTAAAGAGAAAAGAATCATATTAAAATAAATTATTTGGATCATATCTATACACGTGTAAAATTAAAACCTTACATTGATATGATTTTTTTTGAAGCCCTTAGGCAATTCCATTCAACTCAACATCAATTACATTGTTCAGTATGGAGCTACTCTCCAGGTATGATTTCGTTTTTTAATTGAACAGAAGCAGCAACACTAAATGATCTAGAACAGTCCAAAACTGAATAATGTTCAAGGGATGAAAAGATATTCCTGTATTTGGCTAATGTATATCATAGCCTCCAATGGGGTTTATCAGACAGGCCCAACAGTATGTTGACGTAGACATGGGAGTCACCCTTGATGATAATATTTGATTATCTCAAAATAAAACCCCTCCATAAAAAGCAAGTGCTTCCACGGTCCCACCTCCATTGGGGAACTGGTACAAATACCATGATCTCTGCCAAATAAAAAGTGTCAATTGTGTTCTCGAATGATAATACTGATAACTTGCCAATACCCATCGAATGGAAATATTCCATGAAAATATAAGGAGATATTTAGATATTTTAAACCATATAAGGAAGCTTCCATACTTGACCTGAGTAAATCAACTTTTTCCAAACACACATGAACAGGACCAGGTCAGTTGCTTGCCCAGCCCAGCCCAGCCCAGCCTCAACTAACTAGGCTTCTAGACAAGGGCCCAGATTCCACCCTTATGATACATAATTTCCCAGCAGGTGGATCAACCATGATCCATTTCTATGAACTATTCCAGAGATTACTTGTTGGGCCAACCATGCCCACTGGGTTTGTAACACTACATCATCAACTATTCAACATTATTTGTTTTAAAACGTTGAAGGTTTCACCATGTTCCTCAGTTACTTAAGAGTATGCTTGAACATAAGAATCAGACACCCAAATGTCATGCATAAAATAATGTGTAAGTGTGTAAAAGCATAAATTCAAAATTTTTCCTGATTGGAATGAGACTATCACATAGGTTCTTTATCCTTCTGTATATTTTGTCACACTTCTATATCATTTATACTTGTACATATCTTACATGTATGTATGACATACTGATTCACTACTTGACTCTTATTCTTAAACCCCCGAAGGAAAAGGTCATCTTCTTAGAACTTTCACAAAATTATGTGCATGAAATATGCAATTTCAGACAATCGTCAATACTGCTAAGATAGGCTTGTCCAAATGATAAAAAGGCACCTGTTTGGTTATTATTATAGGCCTTATCTTATTCTACTTTTATGCTGTAAATCTTCCTTAAGCTATGATACCCAGATACTGGTATATGCCTGGCATACCAATGTCGGACACAATACTTACAGGATGCAATATTGTATACTGCATGTGCATGCTAGCATTAGCATGCTCTCTATAGCATTAAAATAAATAAAACTTGGAAATTCACTTTTTTTACATGTACTCTATAGCATTAATACTTAAAATGATTAAAATGGCATTCTAAACAAATTATCCTATAAAAAAATCTTCAACATTAGAACTTTAATTAAATTTGCCAATTTGGCAAGACATGAATCTTGAGAAATGGTGTTTAGCTTCAAAAACAAAATAAGAGGCATGATATAAGCATATCAAATGGGATATATATACCTGTATCCATGTCCAGGCTTTTAGGAAATAGTTTCTTTATCGTTGTTGTATTATAGAGTATAGAGTGGTCTTAGTCATATGAATCTTGTGAATTGTAACCATAACTACTTGAATTTCCAATAAGGTATTAGCCATCTTTCTATGAACTCTGTGATATTAACGGTCGTTGCTATTTGGCAGTTAATTGGAAATTTCTCTGACAGTACTATGTGACTTTTGACAATTAGGTGAATCCCGAGTTGGACTAATAATGTTTGATATGTCATTGAGTGTCAAGTACTCAGACATGGCTCCACACATCACGGAACTTGCAGAATTTATTGCACATGAGTTAGATGTTAATACTTCACAGGTAGAGACTTCTACCTTGGAATGTGAATTTTTAAAAAGTCATGTGTAATCTTATATACTGTTTAGTGCTTGCATATGAAGTTCATCTTAATAGCCAATTCCATAAGGGTGGGGAAAGCTGGTAATTGGTTCTAATGGTCATCTTACTGTTTCCCTGTGCAAATGACTTCAGGTTCATTTATTGAAATTTTCCAGCAAAGGAAATGATTCTATAATAAGGTGGGCCATATTTCCAGCAGAATCTGCTGATTACATTCCTAATCCCGTGACAATGGTAATATTGATTTTCTGCCGTTCTGAGAGCCTTTGCAAATTGCACAATTTTCTATTAGAAAACTATTAAATATGGCATCTGATAATTGTGTCAAATACGCAGAGCATAATTGTGCAGTTAACTGAACATCGTATGCATCTTCCTGGTGCATTTGGAAATTATCAGTTGGTTGATTGGAAAGTGGAACCACCAAGAAAAAGGTATATTATTTTTTGACATTAGTATTCCAAATGGTTTATCCATCACTTCTTATTGTTATTGGTTAGTGTGAAGAGTCACAATGATGTATTATATTACTGTAGTCCCTGTTGTACTCTATCCTTTGTTTCTTTCTTGTTGTATTCTTCTTTAGCCCTGTAAGGGCTTTTCTGTGTGTGTATGTGTGTGTGTATCTGGCTCTTTGGGGTAGGGCCGATTCATTCGGGTGAACCACCCCTGATTTCTGGTGCTCTCTGGTTCAAACTGGTTGTGTGACATGGTATCAGAGCAGGTTGCTCCGTAGTCTGTAATCTGTATTTGCTCCATGTTCACTCATTAATCTCTCAAGGTTTGCTGATTTCTGGATTCATTGACTGAAGATAGGGTTGTTTTGATCAACCCTAAACCTAGGTCACTCTGTCCTGTGATTTCAGCAAGAGGAATCTTCTTAGAACTCTTTTGGAAGGCACCTGCTTGAAGTGAAACTTCATTGGCTGTGTCGCCCAGACCAGTTTCACCTACTCAGAAATCAGGTTTATCTTAGAACTCTTTGGAGTTATGGTCTCCTCTCTAGGGCAGCAGCAGGTTTCTTCTTCCTTTTTTGAACTGGTTCATTCCCAAGTGTTCTTGCAGGCTTCGAACACTTCATTTCTGTCTGCTATTGTTCCAGACTGAGGAGTTTCACTAGGCTACAACACCCGTCTTTAAGTCCTTCATTTGCAACCTCTTGGAGGCTGATTTGAACTGCACAGGTTAGTTTTTTTTGGGTAAAATACAAAAACCTCTGAAGTTTCTGACAATCATAAAAACCTCCCCTATAGTTTCATTTTAACAAATACCTCCCTGAACTTTTGAGAAACTCAACAAAAACCTCCCTTCTGTCACTGTTCCAGACGGAAAACGTTAGATTGATGCACCAGTTTTTTTCAAATACCCATTCTACCCTTATATAAATTATTTTACATACAAAATTACTGAAATAACCCCATTTTTTAACGATCATTTCAGTAATTTTATATACAAAATTACTGAAATATGTTTTTTGTTGAGTTAAAATGGGTTTATTTTAGTAATTTTGTATGTAAAATAATTTATAAAAGGGTAGAATGGATATTTGGAAAAAAACTAGTGCATCAATCTAACATTTTCCGTCTGGGACAGTGATGAAAGGGAGGTTTTTGTTGAATTTCTCAAAAGTTCAGGGGAGGTATTTGTTAAAATGAAACTATAGGGGAGGTTTTTATGATTGTCAAAAACTTTAGGGGAGGTTTTTGTATTTTACCCTTTTTTTTTTTTTGGAAAACTTCACATATCAGGTTGGTGAATCCCTTTTCTTCTCGATAGGCTGTTTCATTCTCCTTGGGACCCTAGATTTGGTGCCCCCCAGGGTATTCCTACTCCTAAGTTGCTTGGTTGAGGTTCATATCAGTTCTGGAGGGTATTTAATCTTCTCAGTTCAACAGTCCTAGAACACTACTGATTTGGACTATCGACACTGTTTACTACCTGGTTGGATTTGTTTTGGGTAATATCTTAGAAGATTTCGATTCCTCTATAGGGTGGCTCATTTCTGTGGCTTGTCCAATTAAAGTTGTTTGATTATACATATCTTCTGGACCTGGTTTCTCTGTTGTTTCTCTATATTGCTTACTTCGGCCTTGCTGTCAAGGGTTCTTCTTCTGAGAAATTCCCTTGTTTGGATGCTGCGATATTGATTTTAGTATTTAAATTGTCTCTGGATCAAGTAAAGTGTGGTCTAACGACCTTGAAAATTAAATATCTGTGCTGTTATTTTAATCTCTGGACTATTTCTTAATTGAAATGGCTGAAAATATGGATATTATTCCAGTGAAGTTTTGATGGAACCAACTACAGTGTGGAATTTCAAAAAAACAAAAATAAAAAGATCCATTTCGATTTCTTTGTGGAAAGAAAGAGACTTGAAGGCTATTTAAATGGGATAGTTGTAGAATTGGGATCTGGAATATATAACCAAACACCATCTGTATTTGACTTTTAGGATTTAAATTTTATAGCTTAATCATAACATGCTATTGTGCTGAAAAGGTAAAAATATGTTTTTCTTTGCTTGAATTACTCCTGTAGTTATAAGTAGTTTTGTAATTTTATGAATTATTAAGTTCAATATTTTATGTAATCCAACAAATGGTAATCCATGAAATTATGGTGTGAGGTATTTAAAGAAATTACATATGTTAGTAGATATTGGCACATGTTTTTTTCTTTATATTCAATTTCTCTTCTTTAATTGATTCAAATCAGGATATCTGGTCTGGTCTCCCTACATTTTAGGTTTTTTTTTGAAACATGTTAAATAAATTTACCTTTTATAGTTATCAAAAAAAAAGTTTACCTTTTATTTGGTATCGTCTTTCCATAGTCACCCAGTTATGAGGCTTGATTTTTTTGGAACTTGTATGAATCAACTTGTTAATTGGTTTGTAATAAACCAGTTTGTGAATTGGTAGGTGGTGAGCAAATTAACTATAGTTGAGCTGGCGGTTGAGTTATCTATATTTGAGTATTTTTATGTAGCAAGGGTTTTCTAATTTATAAGTTGATTATAGAGTTTAGGATGGTTTGTAGGAGACTATTCTATTTGGTTTTTCTTTTTTGTTTTTACTCCTTGTGTGTGTGTGTGTGACTTCTATATGATTTGGATTGTGTTGCTTCCTGGGTCAAGTCCCCTAAATTGCATACATGTTTTGCCCTCGATGAACATGATGCACCTTGGATCAACTCTGAAGATTATAGATAAGAAAGTATAATCTCCATGCTAGATACAAGTGACTTATGCTTTGACATGCTAATCAAGCATAGGAAGTCTTTAGAAATGAAGTTTTAGTTTTGGTAAGTGATTGTCCCTGTTAAGTGGCACTCCTTATAATATTCTTATTGCATGTAACTTTTATGGTTTTTTGTTTCTTTCACATGGTAAATGTACAAGACTTGGATTAGAATAGATGCATAATTTGAAAATTTCCTGTTATGATAACAGTGTAAGACATCATATACAAGATGATTCATAACAATGGAGAGACTGAGGAGGATGTCACCCGTAGAATTAGGGCAGGATGGGAAAAACAGAGGGGTGCATCCAAAGTCTTATATGATAGGCAAATACCACTTAGGTTAAAAAGGAAAATTCTATAAAATAATTGTAAGACCAACAATGTTGTATGGAGTAAGAGTGTTAGGCAATCAAGAAATAACATGTCCAAAAATGAGTTTTGCAGAAATGCATATGCTGAGATGGATGAGTGGAAAAACTGAAAAGGATGGGGTCAGAAATGAAAAAAGAACTCAGGAATAGCTCCAATGGGTGATTAAATGAGATAAAATAGACTAGGATGGTTTGGTTGACCACCTATAGCACTTGTAAGAAGAAATGATCTGTTGTAAGTTGAGGGGACTAGAAGAGACTAAATAGGACATTGGTTGAAGTAGTAAGAAATTATTTAAGAATTAATAATTTAATAATGAATATAACAATAAACAGAACAGAATGGTGGTGAAACAGGACTCATGTAGCCAACCGGATGTAGTTGGGATAAGGCTTAGATGATGATGACATCATATACAGTATAGTTCTGTCTGTCGGTAACTAATGCTGTGTAATGTTTTTCATTTTGTTTTCTTTCTGGTTACAGGAAATGGTGGAAGCAACACTTAGCGATGGTAATAGGAGCTATTATTACGTTAGTTATTTGTTTATCTGCTCTTGGAATATGGTTTATTTGGAGACATAAACATCGAGTATTTGGTATGTATAAGCCCGTTGATTCTACTGTTCCCGAACATGAGCTCCAGCAGCTGTGAACAGATGTGAGTTTTCATGTCGCTGACTTGTACCCAAAAGCTATCTGATTAATAATTTAACTAGGGGAGGAGGCCCGTGCTAAGCACGAGCAAGAAGACTGTCAATTGGGAGTTCGGATCTCCTACCAAAAAAATGGAGTCAACTTAATTTTCATTGAGTTCAATTGTTCATATATTATAAAACTCCATGGTTAAGAAAAACGAAAAATTACATCAAAGTAATACTTTGGTCAAATGTAAACTGAAATTCAGATAACTAGCCATTGTTTGCATTGTAGGTTTTAGGAGCGAGCTTAGTGACCGCAAGTCTAAGGAAGTTTCTTCTCTTGCAACACTTCACAGCCATGACCACCACCCTAATAAAAAGCGATTATAAGGAACCTTGTGATTATTCGACTTGTCCTCAGAAGTCAGAACCATCACTTTATTGTCCATGGAACCATCTTTCAGACCTCATCAGTTCCTTTTCAACAAACATAAAAGGGATGCGAAGCCCAAATAGACCTTAATCCAGACCATATAACCACACTGCCATTACGTACTCTACTCACAAACTGGTTTTTCTCCCCACCATCAAACTTGCACAAAGAAAAGAATATTAAGATGTTTTCAATTTTGCAAGTTCTAATG
This sequence comes from Nelumbo lutea, assembly GCF_056320005.1. NCBI lineage: Eukaryota > Viridiplantae > Streptophyta > Magnoliopsida > Proteales > Nelumbonaceae > Nelumbo > Nelumbo lutea. The sequence continues at coordinate 124,356,550 of NC_142684.1, forward strand.
TATCTCATGGAAAACCAGAACAAAAAATTTCATCAAAACATAAACCTTGACCCACACTCACTACCAACCAGAGTTTACAAATACATCAAATCAGTTTGTCTTACCATCTATAGCCCATTAAAACAACCAAATAACGTATTTTGATTTGTGCATTCACGTCTTAAGTTTAAAGATGGATCATATGGCCTAGAAACAGAGGAGGCATGGCTGGGCTATGTCATCAAACAACCCTCTAGCAATGCAATCCTCACAGCTAGTGAAAAGCAGATTTCTATGGACCCATGAATAACAGTGGCTTCTTGGACATTGCAGATACTATCAACCAAAATAATAGTCCTTGGGAGGCCCGGACTACCTCAAGAAGCTCTATTATTATGGGCACTGTCTTCATCTTGTTGAGCTTTGCCAAGTCAGGCAAGTTCAAGTTGCCAATCTTCAGTCTTTTCTCTTTTTTCTTTCCTTCAAATCATCTCATCATGTGTCCTCACCTATCTACATGTAGAAAGCTTCCCACTGTTTCTTGAACCAGCTCCCAGTTAGACCCACCTAGCCTCATCCACTTTCCACCCACCAAAAGCAAAAAGGTTTTCTTCTCACCACAGGCTGTATCATTTTTCCCTTTATTTGTTATCTTTCCATATTCCTTCATTTTTGTTTGTATTTGGAAATAACTTGGGATTTACAATCTGAGTTATCTGACTTCACTTTGACCCCTTACCTTCTCTTCTTTTCTACCCTGTTGTCTTTAGCTCCTTGCCCTGGTCTTAAGCACTTATGAAGACAGCTAAGGGAGGTGGATTCACACATTATTTCCCAAACATCTACAATAGAAACTTCTATCGGGAATTACATGGCCACCTACAACAATATATATTTTCAAGTGATTGACAAATTCCCACATTTTTATGTAGATCATCAAAAAAAATTAAAATAAAAAATGAGATATTATTTTGAGTTGTGAATCCATTTAAAAGAGAGATTTCTCATTCGAGGGTGATTCGACAAAATACAATTTTCGTTATTTGGCCTATGATCTTGTTTTGCTAACCAAATACCGGAAAGTACGCCATTTGCCACTGTTAAAGATCCAGGGGCGTTAGATATCTGTGTATATATCATAGATGGAAAATGGTCCCATCCACGACAGAATGGGGTGTTTGGTTAAAATAGCGCGAATAGGGACAGGCTACACCTCAATTTATGGGCAACAACATTTTACCGTGGATGGGTCACACCATGGTGGTGGACAGTTTGTGGGAAGGATTTGGTGTAACACACATATTACACCGACCTAACCACCCTCATTTTTGTTAATCTTTTAGTATATTTTCATTTATAATTAATTTTTTTTTAAATTGTTTATTGCTGAAGATAATATTATATAGATTTTTCTAAACGTTGAACCTTTTTAAATTATTTTATCACCATTTTTTATTCATCAAAATGGTTTTATACTATTACATAAATTCATATTATATACATTTTATCTTTTAAGAATTGACATAAATGGCAAATATATTTATTTTGTATTCATTAATAACTATGTATTGGTGTTTATTATATCCATTATTGCTTTATATTATTATTTCAAATTATTTTTGGATTAAATTATGATTTTTTTCATTCATGATCAACCATTCATCTCACAAATTATACATAAGATGTATGAAATCAATAGGTGTGATGTGGAGTGTAGAATGCCCATATGGGTGTGGATAATTTATGTCCACACAATTTTGTCCATAATTTAGAACTATAGACAATGGTGTAGTGTGATGTGGATTGGTCCCTGCCACAAGGTGTAACTAATCCACATCCACAAATTTCTCATCCACATTACAGAACACTCCAATGTCTTGTATTGATAACTCTCCTTACCTCCACCAAATGAATTGTTGCATTAATCTTTCTTTCTTAAGGGGAAGAGCAACCTAGTTTTAAACATTATTGACTGAACTTACACATGTGAGGGTGTGTTTGATAGTGTTTGGGTTGTCAAGAGGACTCTTGCATGATACAAGGTTGTATTTGGTTTGAGTGAAAGATTTCAGTGGAATTGGAAAGGATGGGATGAGAAAAGGAAAATTGATGGGAATTTTTCACATTCCATTATTTGGTTGCATGAGGGAAAATAGTGGGAAAATCAATCCTAATAACAATTAATTAATTAGGTAATTGATAATTTTTATTATTTTATATTTCACTATTAATTAATAATTAGTGTGTAATTATTAATATTGTACTAATTAATTTTATAACTAGTTAGTTAATTAATTCATCTTGATAATTATTTAGTCAATTATTAACTAAGAATTATTACTTTAGCTTTTATTAGTTTATATTTATTATTAATGTTTTACTTTATTAAGACATGACTTAATTAATAATTTATTTTATTTATAAAGTATTTTTTAATTAAATTATTTTTCCTTCATTCCCACCAAAATGATGGGATTTCACATCCCATGAAGTGGGATCTATAATCCCACCTTTTTCCCATCCCATCTCATGACATCCCACAAATCAAATCCAAGAAAGTAAGAATATTTCAAAATATTCCATATTTTCCCTTCCCATCCCACAAACCAAATAAAACTTAACGGTTTTAGTGTTGGATGCATTGTTGCGTGATGTCATGTGGGAAAAGCCTTATTATTCTAACCTCTTATCAGTTAAATAATCATGTCTACTATCATTTACAAACTAGCGAGTTGGTAAGGTCTCTTAGTTGTAGGCTTGTAGTGAAGATCGAATCCCACCTGCAACTAGGTTGGGAGGGTTTATGGGTTTGGGGGATGGACTACCCCTGTTGTTTAGTCCTGGCCAAGGTTCAAAAAATCGACACATATCGACCTGTATCAACCGATACGTATCGTATCGAGAACACTCCAATATGCCCCTACAGAGAGTGTATCGGGGTTCTGACTAGTTCAGGGACTAAAGGAACCTTAAACCACCCCCTGAACTAGTTTTGAAAAAAAAAAGTATTGATATGCCCATACCGAGTATCGGACGTATTGATATTTAGAACCTTGGTCTCAGCCCTAAAAACAATATGTATGGTATGATAGCACCCATCATTTTAATAATTTGATTCTTCTAGGGTTTATTATGGCACCACTTGGAGTTATCATGGTGTAGACTAGCTAGCACCACAAATTCTTTCCTGATATTTATTTACTAGTTAAGAAAGAGCCCTATGTAGGAATGGCAACGGGCATGGTTGGATTTTGCATGCTCCATCCCCAATCCTGAACCCAAATACCTTGCCTCATACCTCACTGGGGATAGAAATCCCAACCCCCCATATGGACAAATTCTTTCTTGATATTTATTTACTAGTCAAGAAAGAGCCCCATGTAGGAATGGCAGCGAAGCATGGTTGGATTTTGCATGCTCCATCCCCAATCCTGAACCTAAATACCTTGCCCCGTACCTCACTGAGGATAGAAATCCCAACCCCCCATATGAAAATTCCCAAACTTTCTCCACCCCACCCTAGTCATTCAACTTGTAAATATTATATATATATATATATATATATATATATATATATATATAATACTTCTAAAAGTGTGAATGAGGAGGCATTGGCTTCTGGAATTTTTCTTTACTGAAATACCCCTCGTCTTAAATTTAGTTCATCTCCATTGAAAGGGTAATGTAATTAAAAAAATACCATTAAGTATATTCAATTACCTTTCATTAAGTCTCACAATTAAGTCATTAAATAAATCACATTCTCTCTCATTGAATCCAACATTTATACTTGTGTTTATCATCATTAAATTCCACTAATAAATCCATACACAATAATTATTATTAGAGTAAAATTTTATATTTTAAAATAAACATAGAAATGAAATCATAATTTTCATCTAGGTGGTGGATAAGTAGTTCAACCATTTGGATCAAACGGATAATCTCATGATGTCATAAATAAATAATACAAATTTAGAAATATAAAAAATACTTTTGCTTATCATCATTAAATTCCACTAATCCATACACAATAATTATTAATAGAATGAAATTTTATATTTTAAAATAAACCTAGAAATGAAATCATATTTTCCATCGAGGTCATGGGTAAATACTTAAACCATTTGGGTCAAATGAATAATTTCATGATGTCATAAATAAATAATACAAATTTAGAAATATAAGAAATACAAAAAAATATATATATAGAAAAAAAAATTGAAAAAAAGTTGGGACACGTTTATATTATGATAAAATAGACATGATTTTATTAATGATGGACATTAAATATACAACTTAAAACCGATTAGGAATTAAACCATCTTTCTATCTAGGGGGTGGATTAGTGGTTCAACCTCTCAAGTCAAATAGGTTAACCCATGATGTATAATTAAAATTATTATTTTTAAATAGAATAGTAAAAAACATGAAACCATTTTGGGAACATCTATAATATTACATACTAATAATATAAATAAAAATAAGCATGATAAATAATAATTATTTTATCAATGATATAAATGAAAAGCAAAATTTAAAACCAGTTTGAAAATAAAACAATTTCCATATCTAGATGGTAGGTAGGTCAATGTTCTAACATTCTGGGTCAAATGGGTCAATCTATGATGTCATAACTAAGTATGTCATACATACATACATACATACATACGAACTCAAAGAAATATATAAGCTTTGTCTAAAGCATTTTGATACAATTTTATAGTTATATATTCACCATATTAAACAAAAATAAATGAGAAAATAAGAATTACTTTTATCGATGATGAAAATGGAATACATGACTTAAAACCAACCAAGAAAAGAAAAATGGTTTTTCCATCCAAGTGATGGGTTAGTGGTTAAACTATCCATGTCAAATGGATGTTATTATTAAATAATAAAATACATAAAATTCTAGAAAATGTAGAAATTTGTCGTTAATTTTGGATACATTCTATAATATTATATATTCGTCATATAAAAAAGTGTGATTAATGAAAATTATTTTCATTAATGATAGAAATGAAATAAAAATTAGGATAAAAAATAAATAGCATTAATGTCTAACACATGACCCGACTAACAATGTCAAATGGTTCAATAATTTAATTTTCTAGGTCATCGTAGGCAAGTGGTTTGGTAGGGATGAAAAAAGAGCATATCAGATTTGAATTAGGATATATTCAAATCTGATCTGATCCAAAGATTTGGCCAAATCTCATAAATATTGATCCGAATCCAAATCCGATCAATATTCCAGATATTCGAATCTGATATGACTCTATTTAGTTTTTTTAAGTAATAAATTATTAAAAGAAAAAGAAAATATAACAATTGAAATAAAAACAAAAAATATAAGTATTTTTCAAATATTTTATATATAAATAATATATATACTATAATATAAATAACATGTTTATAAATAAATAATAAATAGCATACATATTATATATAAATAATATATATACTATAATATAAATAATTGATTTGACCACAATATTAAAAATCAATGTTCAAACAATATATTGAAATTGCATTTCCTCTTGATAAATAAGTAATTTTTACTATCTCATAAATTAAATAATAAAAAATAAAAATATAGAATTTTTTTAAATTTTATAAAAAAAATTGAACATACATTAATATTATATATTCTTCATATTAAAAAAATGTTTTGAAAAAATGAGAATTATTGTTAGTAAGATAGAAATGGCTAAAATACAAAGAAAAAATGAATTAATGTCTTTCATAGTCCATAGGTTAATGGTTTAACCACTAAGGTACTTTAGTTATTAATTATCATCATCATCATCATTTGGTACTGTCACATGCAAAAATAAATGAAGAAATAAGAATTACTTTTATTGATGATGAAAATGTAAAACATGATTTAAAATCAACCGAAAAAGAAAAAAAATGGTTTTTCCATCCAAGTGGTGGGTTAATTGTTCAACTATCAATGTCAAATGGATCAACACATGATGTTATTATTAAATAATAAAATACATAAAATTATAAAAAAACTCAGTTTGGAAAGAATACAAATACAAATTTGTAGAGCGTAAAACCTTGTATTTTGTATGTATTTGCACTGTACATATTTGTATTTGTACTCTTTCCGAACTGAGCCAAAATGTAGAAATTTGTAAATAATTTTGGATACATTTTATAATATTATATATTCATAATATAAAAAAGTGTGATTAATGAGAATTATTTTCACTAATGATAGAAATGAGATAAAAATTAGAATAAAAAATAAAGAGCATTAATGTCTAACACATGACCCCACTAACCATGTCAAATGGTTCAATGATTTAATTAGCTAAGTCATTGTAGGCAAGTGGTTTGGTAGCGTCAAATAGATCAAATCAAATTTGAATCAAGATATATTTGAATTCAATTCGATCTGAAGATCTAATCGGATCTCATAAATATTGATTCAAATATGAATCCAACCAATATGTTTTTTTTTCTTATGAATGAATCTGATCAGTATGTTGGATATCCGAATTTGATACGATCTGATTTAATTTAAAAAATAATAAATTATTAAAAGGAAAAGAAAATATAATAATTAAAATAAAGAAAAATAAAAAATATAAGTATTTTTTCAACTATTTTCATCATAATAAGAACTTTACAAAAATGCAATACAAATAACACATTTATAAATAAATAATAAATAACTTAATATATTATATATAAATGATATATATATATATAAATAATTGATTTGACCACAATATTAAAAACCAATATTCAAACAATACATTGGAATTGCATTTCCTCTTGGTAAATAAGTAATTTTTATTATCTCATAAATTAAATAATAAAAAATAAAAATATAGATTTTTTATAAATTTTATTAAAAAAAAATGAACGTGAATTAATATTATATATTCTTCATATTAAACAAAAATATATTTGAAAAATAAGAATTATAGTTAGTAAAGATAAAAATGGCTAAAATACAAGAAAAAATGAATTAATGTATTAATCATAGTTTATTTTCCTGATTAAATAGGTTAATGGTTCAACTGATAAGGTCATTTGGTTGCTGACTATTATCATCACCATCATTTGATATTGCCACATGCAACGCGTGTACAATTTTACTAGTATATATATATATATATATAATACTTTAAGTTGGGTTAGATTTGGGGTCAGGACAAGGTGGCGTGGACAAATAGCATTCTCCATCCCCAATCCCCCAAAGTTTTGGCTTTCCCTGAACCTCAATCAATGGTCAAAAAACCTACCTCAATCAGGGCGGGGTGGAGTATATCTCAATAGGGACAGGCCAAATTACCATCCCTAGACCATGTGATGAACATAACTCATTAGTTATAAATCGTGTTAACAAAATTACTATAGCTACATTAATGTATTAATTATACTACACTAATGTATTTGGCTTTTATGGTCATATTATTAATTAATGAAGTTGATGACAAATTAACTGATGTAGTCTAACTTTTTTTTTTTTTGAATTATTACTAGCGGGATCCATGCGATGTGTGAGCATTGTTAAGAAAAAGCTAGACAATATAAACATATAAGAGTGGACAATTGTTTTATATTTTAACTTTTTAAATAATTAATAATTAGTTATGTTTTATAATATAACTTTTAATAACTTTTTACAATACAAAAATAACAATAGTTAATTTCAGCTAGGGTTGTTCGTCAAACCAATGAAACCAACCAAATTGACCAACCCATCCCAGTTCAACCTGAGTTTGTCTGTTTTCTAGTACTTCTTATGGATATCGGTTTAACAATTTCCCAACTTGACCAAGTTGGGTCAGTTTCGCTTCGGCTATTTGTAAACTGACTCAACCACATATATTTTTTAATATGGGGAAGTGGAAAAATTCCCATATTTCTTAATCTAAAATATTTTATATTATAAATTTAAGATTTTTAATTTATTTTTTAATAAATACTACTATAGTTTTTAAATTTAATTTTTTAAGTTTAAATCTTTTAAACCTATTGACCAAACCAAAACTTGACCCAAACCAATATAACCCGACTAAGCTGGTTTCCACTGATGGTCGATTGATTTCAGGTGACCAATTCCCCAACCCAACTAGGTCAATTTGATTGGCCAAACAACCTACAACTGAACCAAACCAACTCATGAACACTCCTAATTTCAACTAAACTAATAGTCTAATCTCTAATAAATAACAATACAAAATTAGATTTATACATAATTATTGAAAATATATTTATCACAAAATACAATAAACAATTATTAAAAATATAATAAATATAAACTTTAGTATGTATAAATATATAATAAATATAGATTCAGATTTTAAAAGTATTATTAATAAATATCAAACTTTCTAAAAGTTATTTCCTAAAATTATTAATTGATATAACATTTTTATTATTAGTACAATAATAATTGCAATTATTATTCTAATTTTTTAATTTCTATTGAAAACAATTTTGAAGTTATATTACCTATTTATGTTATTTGAAAGCTTCAATACCTCTAAATTATTTAATCTATTTTTTATTATTTCAATAATATTTAAACCTTTGTCAATTATTTATATTTTGTATTCATATAATTTTTTTGTGTTTTTTATCATTTTATGGTTATTACCTAATTTAGTTATTTAATCTATTTTATTTGTTTTTAAATAATATTTAAAAATATTAATTTATTAATTTTTTTATATTTAAAATATTTAACAATTAGTTTTTTACAATATTATTTAGTTATTTAAATAGTATCATTAGTTAATTAGTTAAATATTATTTATTGAATTTCATAATCCATAAAATTATAATTTATACTATAATTACAAAATTTCATTATTAATTTTGTAAAATATAAAATTATTATTAACTCAAACTTTATTAAATCTATTATAATGAATTTTCTACTTTTAATAATATTTATAAATTATTACATAATTTCATTATTTTACCTATTTAAAACTTAGTTATGTTATATATTTTGTTATTTAAAATATTTAACTATTTAAATATTTTAAAACTATTACATAATTTTATTATAATATTATATAATTCTCAATTTTTTTTAATTCAAACTTTCTTTAGATAGATATAGATAAAAAGTCGGGGAAATGATGAATAGGAATTAGAGATAATTTAAGAAAGAAACTCTCTACTAAATTAGAAATAATTTATGAGATAAATAGGAATTATAGATAAACAGAGATTTTAGTAAAAACAGAGAAAAGAAATTTTAGGAAGTGGGAGATAGTGGTGCCACCTGACTAGATTATATTAGATTTTGGTAAAAAGAGATTTTAAGAATAATTTTAGGAGGGAACATCCAATGGGATAAACAGAGAAAAGAGGGCCGGATTGAGCATGTTGAGATGTCAAAATGAGAGGGGGAAATGATACTGATGAGGTGGCTTCTTAAGAGAGCAAAAAAGGCTATGGCAAAGAGGGGTCGAGAGGTTTTATTAAATGGTGGGGTGATCGTCCTAGGTTAACCGTAACGGGTCATTTAAGACCTGTTTTGTAGTAATAGTCTAACTATTTAAATAACTCAAACCTAACAAATGGGTTTGAGTTATAGGTGGTTGTAGAGGGCCTTATCAACGACTGACAACTGCATATTCATGGGTGGCCAGAAGTCAAAAACTCACCAAAGGCGAACGTCCATTCATAAATCTTTCAAACCACCAATTTCCCACAAAGTTCACAGGCCTGAAATCTTCAACCCAAATGCTCTCTCTCTCTCTCTCTCTCTCTCTCTCTCTCTCTCTCATCCCCATAGGGGCGCAGCCACCAGTTCTCTCTCCCCCCTCCCTCCCTTTCCTTTCCATCCATTAAAACACCAACACCAGTCCCATTTTCTCATGGTTTGCCCCTTGTAAAAACTCATAAATCTGTATAAATTTTGTATTATTCTTATGTGTGCTTCTAGTAAAGTTTAATCAAAATTGATTTCTCCCCATAATTTTGATCTTTGTTTTGCTCGTTGAACAGAAATAAAATAGAGCATACTGATCTTCATTGGCTAAACAAAAACAATATAGATAATACCTGGAAAGCTCAATGATTTATGAAATAGATGCCAATGGGAGGCCTAGGTGGGTAGGGGAAGGGGCGAAAAGAGAGTGAATGAGTGAACTGAGAAGGGGTAAAGGAGAAGGTAGAGAAGTTTAAGGAGAGACGAGAGAAGAAGGGAGAGAAGTTTAAGGAGGGACGAGAGAAGGGAGAATGGGAGGAGAGAGCTGCTGACATGGACCTAACTGCTATAAAATATAGCAATAGATATATTCTTAGATGATTTATAATAATAGTTTATTAGGTCCGTAAGAACCATAATGTCTTGGTTTTTAATCCAAAGAAAAATTCAAGCTCAAAACCTGAAATCTAGGTTACTCTAGTGGCTAAAACCCCTAAATTCTTCCGTTTCTATGTTTCAGGAGGTAGCTGTTGAATCTAGGGATTTCCCACGGCTAACTTATTCGGGGCACAGACTGATACAGCAAAGGGATTATGTTATACCACATCATCAAACATAACACACTTAATACATTAAAAACCTTAATGAAGTGCCTCCTAAAAGGCTAAAACTGGATGTAGAAATCAATCCCATGTGTAAAAGACAAGACCCCTGGTTAATCTGAATCTGATGAATCTCTATTTGCACTTTGCCGGACACTTCTTCTGGTTGTTGCACTGGATTTGGAAAGGTTTACAGATGACTCACCCTCATAAATGATAACTTGAGATTTTGCCAGCCTCTCCTCCAGCTCCTCTGTGCTAAACTCATCTGTTCCTCCAAGTTCATCAAATCCTACCTGATGAAAACTCAATTGGGCACAGTGGTTAAAAAATCAGTAACTAAAATGGTTGAGGAATCCATTGAATGATTTTATGTATAAAACCCACATTTCATACCACATAATCATCAACTTTGGCATTTTTTATCAGGGCAAGGGTCGGGAGAACAACAATCTTAAGCTTTTCGGCTAAAAATGGACTTCTTTCGGCATGAATTTTTACAAAACGTGTCTCTATATGCTGCTTTGCCAGAATATTCATGTGCTTGTCCATCACCTGTGCAAGGAACAAAATTACAAAAACATGAGCTTCCAAACCAGGTTCTGCATTAATGATGATACAAGACCAATACTGGCATTCATTTCATCTATTTGTCCTAGGTTTTCAGCACAGTACAATTCTTATTTCTTCATGTAATTCAGTAAACAGGTTAAAATTCACATCTAGTCATCTTGATTAACATTTTCAGTGACTTGGCAACATCACCAAGTATAGATTGAGTAAGAAGCAATAACACAACTTGAATTTCAAAAAAAAACAAAGGAAAAAACAGACAAGTGATAAAATCACATTGAAACTCTATGTTTAATTAGTATTTAAAGGAGTAACATACTTGCAGAAAAGCTTAAGAAAGTAATTAGCAAAAATATTACATGTAAGCATGTTGACAGAAAATTGTTTTTTAATGGATGACAGAAAATTATTCCAAGTATGAACACAATTAAATGAACTAGTGTTACTTTTCAAACCTCAGAGGGAATCCATTTCTTACTTCAATTCAATTTCAGAACATAACATCCTTTGCATTTTTTTCCTTTTCTGTGATATTCTCTTCGGCTATGTTTGGTTTGAAGGAAAGGTAGAGAAAGTAAGGGAAAGGTAGGGAAATCAATACAAGGTTTGTAAAGGTTTCCCCTACCTTTCCCCACTTTTTCCTTCCAACCAAACACAGCCTTCAGGTTCATCTGGAATATAAAAGATGAATGACTTATAGGGGTGCTGGCAGATGTCATCTCTGAAAATCAATCAGCTTTTCTTTAAGGGAGATTAATTTAAGAAAAGATATTGCCATATCATCAGGTGGTCCAAAACATGCTACAGGCATCCCTCTTTTTTCCAACGTAACAACCTCTTTGCACATTCTCCACCTTTTTTCCAATTCGCATCTTAGCAAAAGGAAAAGATAAAGATGAATTTGATTAAATAGTGATAAAATTTGTAAAACAAATTATTTTATGCAGCTATTTCTTCTCAATACCAACTGTCAACACAATAAATTGTGACTCTGATGAAAAATAAAATAATTCCCTTTTACTTGATGGAACTCTACAAAATTGGAGCACTCTTCTAAGAGTAGAAAACAAGTTTGTGTTATCCTTTAGATGCATAAACCCAACATAGATACCCCTAAAATAATTCCCTTTTTATGCATGTGCATTTTGTAAAGTTGTTCGATTGATAAAAATTACAAGGAGACATATGTTGTCCATCTGAACAAAAGGCAAACAGAAAGTAATTCGAGAGAACACCATCAACTTCAATAAAAGAAGCTCACCGGCATTACAAGTTGTTGAGCGCTTGAGCTCCATTGTAGTATTTCAAATGGTTTTCATTTAACTATAATCCAGTAGAAGTACAAGAAGCATAACAAATTGTCATATCTTTTAATGAAACCGATGTTCTTTGAGTTTGCATGCCAATATAATAAGAAGACCGCATTTTGAAGCACAATAGAATATTGGACGGAGCAACCACCTTACTCGGTGAATACTGAATTATAACTTTGTAACAATACAAATAGAGTATAATCATTTGAGGGACAATAATTGACATTGTTCTAGTTCCTAAACGTTGTCCCCGTGTTATTATGATTCTTCTTCCGCCAGCTTCACGATCTTCTCCCATAAACCATCAAGAAATTTCAAAGTGAAAATTTGTTTACTCCCATATAAAGTAATCCAGTTTCATCAGTCATCACTGGAATTAGTGGTCACTATACAAAAGTGGCATCTAGGATTCTCGTTCAATCCAAACTTTCTGTATGTAATGTAACCATAATTTCTGGAGTTCAGCGTATGTGACGAAGAGCATGTCTGTGTCAGAATTATAAAAGGAAGAAAGGACCCTAGCAAGGGATTTACCATAGAGAAAGAAGGAAATAAGGAGGAAATGGGAATGTCAGGGAGAAATTGGTACCTTACAAGGCCAATTGTCGCGGTAGAAATGGCAGACAACGCGCTCGCTGGCCTTGACAACAGCAAAGAAATCCTTCTCGGAGGGAATCTCGGAATAGTCACCGTGGCCAAGGGAGATCCAACGGCTCCTCTTCTCTGCCATTTTCTTCATTTGTTGTAGCCTCCGCTCTCTCAGAGCCTCGAGATCATCGAGGTCGAGACGATCTAGGGCGGAAATTTCTTCGTCGAGTTTGTCCTCCACGGCCTTGGCGACCGTCAATACTTGCTTCTCCAGAATCTATGAATTATACAGAGGGGGAGATGGAACAAAAGAAATTAGCAATGAGACACCGAAATCATGAGAAAAACGCCGGAAAGGGACAAGATTAATAGAGCATGAAAATCCTTGTCGCTAACCTCTTGAACTTTTGGATTGTCCATTGATTGATCCTAGAAGATTTTCCTCACAGTCACAGAAGATGTAGAAGAGGGAAAAGAAATTTTTGAAAGGTTTGACAGAGATTAATGTTCCACAAATTTGGAGGTAAAACGGATAACTTTCAGGTTTCAGCCAGCTCGAACCCTAAACCATATATTAATTTAGAGGTGCAAATCGGGCGGTCCGTGTCGGGCCTTGCTTGCCCTCCTCTGGGATACTTGAGAGGTCAGGCCCGGCACGGCCCATGGCACGAGTCCAGGCGGGGCGTTGGCTGGGGCGGGCCGAGTCTTGGGCCAAGCTGGGCTGTGGGCCGGGTCAGGCCATGACAGGTGTATTTTAATTAATAAAAAAAATAAAAATTTTAAGATAAATTAATAAAATAGAAAATAAATGAAAATAAATCTTAAAACTTTATTTTATATGAATTTTGATGTATACAATTGTTTATATATGAAATTAAAAAGTTAATTGTATATTGGAATAAAATGGTATAATAAAATTGAAAATAAAAATAAATATTATTTATTATATAATTATTATTACATATATAATTACACACACATAATTACATAATTGTATATATACTATATACATAATATATATGGGTTGTGGTGGGGCATGTCGTGTCGGGAGCGGGCCCATGTCAGCAAAGCCCACATTGCCGTGCCATGCCATTCCAACCTATGGGCTTGAAAACCTAAGCCTAGCACAACCCATACCTTCACGTTGTGCCGACATGGCTCACATGCTACAGTGATAGGTCATGCCATGTTATGCTGGGTCGCGAGAGGCACAACCCAATTTATAGCTGCTAGCACCTAGCAGGGGTGATTTATCTTCAACTTGGCCGGAAATTTTGTGGGCTTAGGCCTAGCATTTTTATTTAGGCCAGGCCTAAGCCTGCATATATTAATGTATATTATTTACATATTAATATAAATTATAAATATTAATCTATATATATTAAAACAAAGCAGTCAAGAAATTTTCTCCTTTTTTTGAATTTTTTATTTTTTTTATTCCATGTCATTTTTTAAACAACCAATGAGATGCACTTTCCCAATAACCTAAATAGTCTATTCTCCTAAAATTTCTCCTAAACCACCTCCCCCACTATCCCCCACTTTCTCCAAAATTATCCCTAATTCCTATTTATCTTCTAAATTATCTCTAATTCCTATTTATCTCCAAAATTATCTTTAATTTAGTAGGGAGTTTCTCGCCTAAATTATCTCTAATTCCTATTTATCCACCCCCCTACTTTTTATCTATATCTATCTAAAGAAAGATTGGATTAAAAAATTTAAGAATGGGGCAGAAAGCGGCGTTGGAGAGGGAGGTGGAGAAACTCGAGGCCCACGTAACGGAGCGAACTGAGATACTCCTTCAAGCTGTGGAGGAGGCCAAAGTCAAGGCCATTAAGGAATACAAAGCCTCGGAGGAGTATCGAAGGAAAATGATCGAGGTGGGGATGGAGAGCTATCACAAAGGGTTCAAGCTTATTTGGTGGCTGACCCGACGTGAATTCCCTCAGCTCGACCTTAGCGCCATCACTACTTCGAGGGTCACAGAGGAAATGACTGTCGAAGCTGCTGAAGATCCAGACTCCGAAGCGGAAAGCGACAGCGAGATGCTCAGTGACGTCGAGGAGACCGGTGCAGATGAGTGTATGGACCCTCTTGTCAAAGCCTTGGACAAGGGCGAGGAGCACCGAGATGAATAGAGACTTCTTTTTATCTCCTATAGTGTACCCCGGGCCTCCGAGCTCGATTTATAGTGAATTTCTTATTTCTCTTGTACTCGAAGTTTGATATCAAAGACTTACACTTTTCAACTTATCTTTTGTTCAAAAATGTTCCAAGTGTACTCCTGAACTGGTGAACTAACCAAGTAGGAGTAGAAATATGTAGGTTACCTCGAACTGTCGAGCTACTGAGTTGGACTACAAATAGGGATAACCGAAATAAAATTTTTCAAGTGCAGGTTACCCTAAACTGCCGATCTACCGAGCTGGACTACTAGTAGGGGTAACTTCGCATAATGTACGCCGAAGTGAGCGGACATTGTAGGGCATATACCCGACCTGTCTGCACACGGGCTACACGCTTAGATGTCGGTTGTCCCTTAGAGCTAGTGGGTCCAACCTATTATAATATTCCGAACTGGGCTAGACGTCATAGGGTTTATACCCAAACTGTCTATGCCTTAGGCATGAGAGGTGATTTGCCTATGCCAAAGAGGCGACTAGGACTTGTCTGCCCATGCCAAAGAAGCGATTGGAACTTGTCTACCCATGCCAAAGAGGCGATTGAGACTTATCATTGTGCCAAGGTCTTATGTTAGCTCGACATCATGACCCTTAGGCTTCTAGAAGTGACTCGCAGTCCTCTCTCCAGTTTGGCGATCACAGGTAGTATCTTCTCAGGTTGCCGATGTTCCACACTCGAGGTACTTGCTTCGCTTCCAAGGTCTCGAGCTCGTACGTACCTTCCCCGAATACCCGTTTTACTCGGTATGGACCTTCCCAATTCGGTCTGAGCTTACCAACATCGGACTCAGGTACCATAACCCTCCGAAGAACCAGGTCGCCAACACGGAAGTGTCGCTTCTTGACCCAGGCATTATAGTACCGAGCTACTCTCTGCTGGTAAGTTGCAGTTCGGATGTATGCTAGGTCTCGTACTTCTTCCACTAGGTCTAGGTTGGTATGAAGCTCATCATTGTTTGTCTCCTCGTCGTAGGCCTCTAAGCATAGTATCGGCACCTCGATTTCTGTCGGGATCACTGCTTCTGTGCCGTAAGTGAGGTTGAAGGGAGTCTCACCCATGGCGGTTTAACGGTAGTCCGGTAGGCCCATAGCACACTAGGCAGTTCATCTACCGACAGTCCTTTGGCTCAAGCTAAACGAGCTTTCAGTCCACGGAGTATAGCTTTGTTAGTAACTTCTGCGCGCCCGTTTGCCTGGAGGTGTGCCACCGAGATGAAGTTTTGTTGTATTCCCATCTCAGCACACCAATTCTAAAACTTGATGTCCTCAAATTGATTTCCGTTGTCGGAGATAAGTACCCTAGGTAGCCCGAAGCGACATACTATATTCCTCCAGAAGAATTTTTGTATGTTGCGGGCTGTAATTTTTGTTAGGGTTCCGCTTCCACCCACTTCGTGAAATAATCCACTGCTACCAGCAGAAACCTCCTCTGTCCTGTTGTAGGCGGGAATGGGCCAAATATGTCAATTCCCCACTGTGCGAAGGGCCATGGGGCCTCAGCGTTTTCGGATCTCAGGATCTGCCTGATGAAATAAGATATGAAGCCACGCGGAATCTCTCTAACCTTGGCCAAATAAGCAGCCATGGTGGGGTCGCGGGCTTCATACTCGCCGCTGACTTGATTGACCACGAGCTGGGAGTCGCTGTATATGATGAGGTGTTTAGCCTTCACTTCCTCTGTGAGAGCAAGCCCAACTACTAATGCCTCATACTCTGCTTCGTTGTTGGATGCTGCAAACCCAAACCAAAGCACGTATTCCAGCTTCACCCCGCTTGGACCGTACAGAATTATTCCCACACGTGGAGGATCCAGGGCTCTTCGTCCCATGTCGGACATGCTCTAACCGGGATTGGTGCCGCGCTGGTTGAAGATTCCTCTGTGTGCTCGAGCTCGGGCAGCTCAAGGGTTGTGGTGTCGAACGTACATTCTGCCACGAAACCGGTTAAGGCTTGGGCCTTAATCGCCGTCCGAGGTTCATACTGGATATCGTACTCGTTGAGTTTGATGGCCCATTTCGTCAATCTACTAGACACCTCGGACTTAAATAGGATCTACCTCAGAGGCTGCTTAGTGAGGACAACTATGGTGTGGGCTTGGAAGTACGAATGAAGCTTCTAAGCTGCTATGACTAGCGCATACACCAGTTTCTTGATCTCTGGATACCTTGCTTTAGCATCCTGCAAAACATTGCTAACATAGTAGATGGGTCGTTGGACCCAATCTACTTCTTTAATCAATACCAATCTGACAACTTCGTTACTCGCGGAGAGGTATAACTTTAAAATATCCCCTTCCTCGGGTCGGGTCAAAACCGGGATATTAGCTAACTATCTTTTCAGCTCGTCAAAAGCGAGCAAACACTTCACAGTCCACTCGAAGTCTTTACTCTTCTTTATGGCCTTAAAGAAAGGCAGGCAGTGATCTATCAACTTAGACATAAAACAGCTCAGAGCGGCTATGCGGCCATTCAGTCTCTAAACCTCTTTTAGTTTGCGAGGTGGTCTCATATCTAAGATGGCCTTTATCTTTTCCAGGTTGGCTTTGATGCCACGTCGGTTGATTATGTAGCCCAATAATTTACCCGAGGTGATGCCGAAGACACATTTGTTGGGATTTAACTTCATGTTGTATTTTCATAAAATTTCAAAAACATTTTGCAAATAATTTAATAAGAATTTTGAAAATTGGGTCTTAACGATCATATCATCTACATAGCATTCGACTTTATTGCCGATTAACGACTCAAAAATTCTATTTACAAGTCTTTGAAAGGTTGCCCCAGCTTTTTTTAGTCTGAAGGGCATAAACTTATAGCAATACAATCCAAGCTCGGTCACAAAGGACATTTTTTCTTCATCGACGGGGTCCATTCTGATTTGGTTGTAACCAGAGTATGCGTCTAGAAAACTCAGCAACTCATGCCCTGAGGTTGCATTCACTAGGCGGTCGATCTTGGACAGCGGGAAACAATCTTTCGAGCAGGCTCTATTCAGGTCAGTATAATCGATGCACATGCGCCATTTACCGTTGGCCATTTTTACCATAACTAGGTTAGCTACCCAGCTCGGGTAATGGACCTCCCTGATGAAGTCTGCCGCTAAGAGCTTCCCGACCTCTTCGTCGACTAATCCTCCAACGCTCCGGGGCGAGGTTGCATTTTTTCTGTCTAACGGGTCTGACTAAGGGATCAGTATTTAGTTTGTGAGTTAGAACTTTAGAATCTATTCCGAGCATTTCTGTCGCGGACCAAGCAAATACATCTAAAATTTTAAGTAAAAAACTTACCAGGTGAGAGCAAAGTGGTTCCTCAATTAAAGCATCGATCTGGAGGGTCTTAGCTGGATCATCTATTGAGACCGGGATGTGAACCGTTTCCTCTGTCGGTGTAGCTCGTTCCTCAACATACCCCGTAGGTCGCTCGAGCTCGACGTCAGCCACTAGTTTGGCTTTCCCTTTGAGGGCGGCGACGTAGCACTTGCGAGATTCGAGTTGGTCGCCTCACACAACCCCTACTCCTTAGTCCGTAGGGAACTTCATTGCCAGGTAGTAAGTGAATACTAACGCACGTAGTGTGTGCGTAATGGGCCGACCTACTATGGCATTGTACGGGGAGTGAGTTGCGACCACTAAGAATGTGTGCTCGAACCTTACAATATTTGGCTACCTGCCGACCTCTACGGGTACTGAGACTCGCCCTAGAGGTTTGACCTCCTCACCGCTGAAGCCTACCAGGGGAGTATCCATCGGCTTTAGATAGCTTGTTTGGAGCTACAGCTTGTCGAATATGTCTTTGAACAGAATGTTGGTCGAGTTACCTGATCCACTAGGACGCGCTTGACTTTGAAATCATTTATCCTCAACTTTATCACTAGGACGTCATCATAAGGATATTAAATCCCGCGTGCATCATCCTCCATGAAGTAGATATGGTCTTCAAGTCTAGGTCACTTCGGTGGGTTTTGCTCCTCGTTTTCTGATTTGCGAACCGAAGTTCGACCTACTGCCGAAGTCCAATAATCATGTTGATTACTTCACAGATTGGCCTTTTTCGGATAACTACCATGGCGGCTGCTCACTCTGTCTACTGCTAGACTCTGGAGCGTTTCTTTTCTGGTCCCCCTACTGGTTTGTTTGCTGATCTGCTTGGTTTCTTTCTTCTCTTTGTATAAAATTTTTTAGATACCCATGACGGATGAGCTCCTCGATCTCATTGGAAAGGTTCTTACAATTCTCTATATTGTGTCTGTGGTCTTTGTGAAAATGACAGTAAACATTCCTATTCCTGGTGGCAGGATCTCCCCTCAACCAAGGTGGCCACTTGACATAGGAGTTGTCTTTGATTGCCATCACAATTTCTCCCCGCTTCATGTTAAGGGGTGTATAGCTTATCCTTTCAACAGGCGGAGTTCTTGAACGCTGACCTGAGTTGCGACGTCGCAAAGGAGATCAGCTCCCAGAATTGTTTCCTCCCATGGTCAGGGACTTACTCTTTCTTCTCTTGTTCCTGTCAATACCTGTGCTGCCACCTTCTCTTTTTCTCTTTTCTGCTTGATTATCAGTCCTCTGATTCATCTCTTCCTCGGTCCCGATGAACTAATCGGTGAGCTTGAGGAATTCTGTGATGTCTCTCGGCTTGTTGGCCACCACATGCCATTTGAGCTACCTGTGAGTAATGCCCTTCTTTGCTGCCATGAGTTTCACCGCTGGGTCTAGGTCGAGGATCTGCAAGCAGGTGTCATTGAAGCGCTTGATGTAGCTTCTAATCGACTCTCCTTCTCTTTGAACTACATTGAGGAGGCTTTCTTGGGACCTCAGGCACTTCTTGCCGGTGATGAAGTGCGAGGTGAATAACTCCACGAATTGCGCCCAACTCTTGATTGTTCCTGGCGCGAGGTTCCGGTACCATGTGTGAGCTACTCCTTTGAATGTGGTGGAGAAAGCCACGCACATGCAGGACTCGTTAACTCCATCTAGGTGCATCTGGGACTGAAAAGCAGTCTACATGGTCGTTAGGATCAAAAGATCCATCATACTTGTTGAGGGGAGACATTTTGAAGTCCTTGGGCATTGGGGTCGCCAATAGCTTAGAGGATAGAGGGGACGACTCGGAGAGGAGAGGAGCGGTCTTTGTGGCTACTGAGCTCGCCTCCTCTTTACCTTTTACTTGTTTTTGCTGGTTTGGCCTTGCGAGTTGGCTGTTTTGAGTTGAAGTTTGGCGTGCTTTGTGACACCTTCGCTACTGCTTCTTCGTCGGCTCTGCATTGGTGTTGCTAACCTCCATGTGGTCTGTTATTGTTCTACTGCGAGTGAACCGCCTTCTTGATGCTAACGCCGAGGAAGAATGGCTTTGGCGGGTTGAGTATCTTCGGACCTATTTCCGAGGTTGTCTTGCGAAGCAAGCAGAGTAATGTGTTCGTCTCTCCTTCCATGAGGTGAGACTTGGCTCTTGGGAGGAACTGGGACCTGTGAAGTCTCCTCGCCTCAGTGGGGAGATCGAGTGATATCCTGCACGCGAGGTCGGTTCTGTTGAGTTGCTGGGTGCCGGGGTGGAGCCAGCTGCTGGCTTTGCGGCAGTGGAGGGAACTGCTGCTGGTAGAACTGGTAAAACATCTATTGCTGGTATTGTTGGAATTGTTGGACATGTTGCATTTGGACTTGAATGGCCCGCATGCAGTGTACCAGGTTGTCGAATTAGGATTGCCCGACTCTAGGGGGAACCACAGACGGTTCATTGAAGGTCGCGCCAACTACAGGAGGGAGTGGTGCATTTACCTACGTAGAAGCTTGCGGCATGGTCAATGTTGGAACCGATATAGACTGATGGAAGTTGAGGTTGCCCCCCAGAGACGTTTATTTCAATGCTTTGTCCGGCGTGACTGGAGGATGCCATTGATTTCAGATGAGCTGTTGAGTGTGGAGAAGGCTTTTTGTAGCGTTTCCCACAGACTGCGCCAGTTGATATTGCGTGATCTGACTGCTCTTTGTTGGAGGATGATCTGGATTCCAGTCGGACGGAGAGCTAAGCAGATCTGCAAAATAAGATTAGAGAACCCGGGGTGGCTAACCCGGTGAGGTTGCTCCGATGCTTAAGTTAGCAAGCTGTTGCGAGTTGAAATAGCTTTGAGAATGTAGAGAACTAGAGAGCAGAGAAACCATGCGTACTTTGAGCCATCGGGGTTGGAGCCTTTATATAGTTGAGTCCTCGCGGGTTTTGCGGATCGGTTCCGGGATCTTCGTCACGATGGAATCCATTTCCACTTTAATTGGGGGATAACGTTGTCAAATGATAAGGCTTATCAATTCTACTCGAACCGGGTAGGGTGAAGATAAGGCTTGCCGTTACGCGGCGTGATTCCATGAGGTTTGAAATCCGTTTGAGGGATTTCCGGGATCATCACGTAGTGGTTTGAGTTGGTATCCCCGAGCTGATGCTTTTAAGTTTCGAACTGGATTGAATGCTGAAGTGCCTTGGGGTTGAGGTGATATTGTTGTGATCTTGTACCGAGGTGATCTCATCCCGAGGTGGTTGAATATCCGAATTCGATTTGTTGCAGCCTAGGCATGTCAGGCTGAGTTGTCATCTTAGTCAGGTCGTGTCCACGTGTCCCGTTTTTACTAGGTCAGGCCAAATCGTCCTTCATCATTAGGCTTTGACAAAATTTTAGGCCGATATGTTTAGCTTTGGGCTTTGTCAGATAAGCCCAATTCGAGCCCAAATTGAATTAAATATTATCATATATAAATTTCAATAAAATATATAACAATTGTAAAAAAAAAACAACGAAATGCAACTAATAATTAATTAATATATAAATAACAGTTCATTTTGACAAAAAAAAACTATAACTCATTAATCAATGGCTATTCTTGAAAAAAATTGAAATTTTCTATATGACCTTGAAAAGTAACTTAAGATGATTATACAAATCTATTACATTTAAAATTTATTTTCATTAAATTAAACGCCAATTAAAGGTTCATAATGTTACCCATTAATAAAATAATGGTTGGTTTGGATATGAATTGGCTCACCCAACTCTACAAAAGGTTATTTTCTTCAATTTCGCTTTGATAGGGCTCACGTATGTTTTGCATGGGTCTCATGTTTGCCAAATTTGTTCAGTGAGTTGGATCTTGGGTCAATGGTTGAGTAATCTAATTAACAGAAGAAGGGTTAAACATAAATTTACCTTAATTTTGAGGGGTTTTTACCGTTCAATCAACCTCTGAAATCCTAATTCCACCGTACAGTTGGTGGTAGGTACCAGTTCAGAATTGATGCCAATTTACAGACAAGTATGGATGTTATAGGTGGAGCTATTCATAAATTTGAATTATTGTAGGTTTGTAGTTCAAATCTAAATTCTGCTGTGGAGTACAGGCTAAAAATCCCTAATTTTTTAATTCATTGTTAATTAGCAATACATTTTAGTTAACAATGAATTAAAATTCTACAAATTAACTAAAAATGTAATTAACAATAAATTTTACTAAAAAGATCATAATTGATGATGAATAAACTAGTGATAAATTTTGAATTTGGTGAAATTTCCATTTATCTTATTATTAGATTTCGGATGCATGGCACGGGGCTCTACTAGTGTATAAAGATGAAACTCCAACCCCTTTAAGGCCATTGGAATTTAATCTAAAAATC
Organism: Nelumbo lutea; assembly: GCF_056320005.1. Taxonomy (NCBI): domain Eukaryota; kingdom Viridiplantae; phylum Streptophyta; class Magnoliopsida; order Proteales; family Nelumbonaceae; genus Nelumbo; species Nelumbo lutea. The sequence goes on from NC_142684.1 coordinate 124,379,365, forward strand.
AGAAGATATGGCTTTATGAAACAACTTGTTTCCTGCACACATCTATATGCAGTACTAGGCAACACCGCAACAACAAGTCATGAAACAACTTGTTTCAGCAAAACTTTGTCACACAGCCTGTTTTAAGGAAAACTAAAAGACATCCTGAAAAGATAAGGGCAAAAACAATACACCAAAGGCTAGTAAAAAAACAAGAAGTATAGTCCAATCGTAGCAATACGAAAAGAGCAAATGTGAATTTTTGAAAAAAATTTAACTTATTACCAGACTTTTAATTGTAATAGATGCAAATACGAATTTCAATAAATCATGTTTTTTTTTTTCAAAAACCTACTTTAATGTCTATCATTTACATCTTATTATCAATGTAAATTTACTTCTAAAAAATGTATTTTCTATCATCTATTAATACATAAATATATTGCCAAACACAATTAAACGTGAATCAGAGTCTAAATTTACAATTCAACCACACGTAGCTATTAGGTTGTATTTGTCCTATGACATCACTCGACAAGGTAACTTCAAATCTTGTAACGGGGGTGGTTTAAGTAGTAGCCCAGCCCAACAAAGTTGAAAATGGGAGAAGAGTTAATGAACTGTCGTACCTACCCTACCAACCTACGTACTGATGTCCCTCCATTTATGTCTTTATGTATGTCATCCCATCACGTGAGTGATTGAGTGACTGAGTAGTTTGCTGGGACCTTGGACCAGGAGGCGGGGGAGTCGGAGTTTCCTTAATTTTTTTATTGGATAAATTATAAGGACCCTAGTAATATGGGTCAGTGACAAAGTCCTCCGTGTATATTTTTTTGTGATAAAGATCCCTTGAATTTTAGCTCTTAGACAAAGACCCCCTTCTGTTAATATTTCGTCCGTTAATTTCGAAAAAATTTGTATCCGATTATTTAAAGTTTTTTAAATGTCTAAACTATCCTTTTTATACTGTTTATTGTCTTCTCCATTGAAATTAGGAGTCCGGATTCAGTTCAGGCAGCTTTAGTTAGGAAGAGTGTGTTTAATTTACCTCGAACGCGACCCTGATTGAAGCTGGACTCTGAAATTAGGTGAAATGGCATAAAAACAGCGGTTTTGAAACATTCAATAGAGAACGTCAATGGAATAAAGGAAACTCCTTTGTGACGAAGATGTGAAAAAGGATGAATTAAAATACTTAATCAGAGACAACATCAAGGCCATAATCATCGAATGTGAAGTGAAACTCAGAAAGAAAACAATAAGTTAAATAGGTTTTAAGAGAAAAGGGCAACAAAAAAAAAATATAGAAAAAATTTAGTAGGATATTTTGATAATTTATCGGTCAAGAAGGATCTTTATCTAACTGCTAAACTTCAGGAGGCATTTGTCACAAAAAAAAAATATAGAATGATTTTGTCACTGATTCCATAATACAAGAGGGTCTTTACAATTTATCGTTTTATATTTTTTATATTTTGGTCTTCTATGGTTCGATCAAAGACCAATTACCATTCTCTGAAAAATAAAAAAAAAAAAAATCCAAGGGAAATGTCATTGACTGACAGTAATAGTGGCTGAACCGCCTGAACGGATGAATTATCTGAAGATGTTTCCAATACACGGAGGAAGTGTGCTATGGGGCGTCCCCTTGTGGGCAAGATGTGACCTCGGTGAGTTACTCAGTGACAGTGAGAGTGGGTAGTGGGACGAGACATGCTGGACGGTGCACGGCGCAAGAAGAGAAGAGGAGTAAAAGCGTAGATACTTCACGTACGCGGCAACTATAATTTAAACAATGCCAGCTAAGTAGTATTCAGTAACTAATGAGCAGAGTTGACAGTGACAACTAAGACCCATTTCTCGAGCTGGGTTGTTCATAATGAGACCCAACTGATTAAATCGATCAATCCGGATCGACACAATTCGAGTTGGCTGAGTTTTCTTTAGTACCGGTCAGTTTTGGGTTATAAAAATCATAAACTGATGATTTGGTTTGATTTCAATTTTCATGTGTGAAAATCAAAATTAATCCGAATCAAACCGATTTAGTAATTGGTTTCAATATATTAGTTACAACCTACTTAATTCCTACTTAATTAAGTTGTCTCTATCCTAGTTACAAACTATTTAATTAAGTTGTCTCTCAAACTCTGCTCCCTCAACAATTGGATCCATTGGTGGTCCATAAAACATTAAAAAAATACTGATTTTCTTTGGAAATGTAAAGTCAGAAATGAACACTTGAACAACAATTAAGTCATCACTAAGTAGAATTAAAACAGACTCAAACCGATTCAAACCGATCGGGTTAGTTTTGCTTAACACAGGATCGATTTTGATTTCAATTTCAGATAACTCGAACAACTCAAATCGATTTAAAAAACATCAATAAACCAACCCAACCCAACCCGTAAACAGCCGTACTGGCATCTACATCAACCGTACTTTCATGTCCTGAACCGTTATTCTCCTTTTCAAATTTCAATAGACCCCTGCCTGTGATATGTGGCTGGACATCTAAGGAGTAAAGAGTCCGACTCTCGTCTTCAATCTTCATGATTTTCAGACTACGCCTTACACGTGAGTGTGGAGGTGCATTTGGCATGCAGGCCCAATCAAAGATAGCGGAGTGATGGTTGGTTGATTGTTTGGTAGGTCACATGATGCAACATTAACCCATTCATCTGGATCCGGGTTTCTTTTCAATTTCATGATTTCCATTCCAGCCGACAAGCCCCCGGCTTCATATATTAAATTAATTAACCAACAAAAAACACAAGGGGTATGAGTGGAGTGGAACTAGCTAGTTACGTTGGAGTTCCACCTAAAATTCAGTTCCATTAATGCATGCCACCACTTGTATATGTATCAAATTCCAAAACATTCGATTTCCTCATTTCCATAAATAAATGAATTGTTTATTTCTAAATGCATCACAGCCACAGCCATGCACCATGATGGATTCATCGGATTCATTGAATTGAAAGTTGAAACCAAATAAAAATTAGGGCAAACACCCTGATAGTCTGATGCGCCTAGCTACTAATAAACTATAAAATGACCAAACGCCTCTGAAACTCTCAACTCTGACTGACGTAACAAACCTCTTCTTCCCTAAACCCCTACTACTACATGATAAATTGATGATAAGAATACAAACACTAATTTTGAAACTTAAAATAATTAACCAATGGTACGTAGTGTATATAAATTAATCAACACCATCAGTAGAGTAGACAGTAATCTTGAAAGATGATCTAAACGGATCATGATCGAGTCAGTCCCTAGCTACCTTAATGGCTTTGGCCTACTGCCTGCTACGTCTCTCTCTTACATATACATATAAAAAGGAAGGATGAGTTTCAAGAAGTTTCAACGCTTTAAAGGTCAAGGGCACTTGGGTTTGCCCTTGTTGTTCACCTTGTCTCTGTAGCAGGGGCACTCGTGCTTGTTTCCATAGGTCCCAGAAGGAACGCATTTGCAATCCTTACAGCATATCATGCAGTATTTGGTGCACCGATCCACATACCCGGCCTTGCTACACCTCGCATTGCACTTTGTACTACAGTCCTCTATTCCAACCAAAAGCCACCAAAACACCCACATAAATGATAAATCAATCACCACATCCCAACAACGTTAACCAAAACCACACAATAAATATATATAAATTCTTACTTGATAATGCATCTTCGGCGGGAGGTGGAGCACCCTGGGCGGTGGCCTCAATAAAAGAAGAGCTCAGGATGAGCGACACAAGTAGAATAACTGCAAATCCGATGACCTTCATTCTTCTTTCTACCTTTTAAATTCGATATATTATGGAGAGCAAGTAAGTTGAGATATATAGACCAGCAGAGAGGAGAGGAGAAGCAGAAGCAGTGCTGTGAGCGAGTGGGTACTGGGTAGTGTAAGAATGAAAAGCTTGAGTGTGCATTTATAGACCGCCAACGCCAAGTGAAGAAAAAGACGCAGGCCAACTGGGGAAGTAAGTAGTGGAGTACGAATTGCAGTAATAATAATAAAAATAAGCAAGTAAAGAAAAAAAAAATAAATAAATGCATAGGCCAGCAATATACAGTCTGTCAGGTCTTTTGGTTGGGTATCCAGAATGGGATTACGCGGTTTTTGCTGGCGAGAAGGCAGATCGCAGCTTCCTCTCTAATCTCTAAGGGAAAGGGGATGGGCTACACCCTGTTGTGTAGCCCCATGAAGCGAAAAAAATAATAATAATAATATAAGAAGCGTTTGGCAAAAGAGCAAAGGGGGTGGTTTATTTAAAATTTGAAAGGATTTATATATAAGTGCGTGTGGGACTCGGTCAATTTCAATCTCGATGAGTGTTGAGGGAGATAAAACTACAAATCATCACACTATCACCTAATTCAAAAACGAAAATTACTTTTCAGTCTTTCACGCCAAGAGGCGAGAGACATGAATGCTCATAACGTGCCATTTCACGTGACTTCTCGGGTCTAAAAGTTTCCATGCTTAGACTACCACCAAATAATAAAATACTAATCAAGTAACCCACCATGCGATTGAATGATTCTGATGTAATCATTTATGGTCATGTAATATTTTTTTGTGAAGTATCAATTTTTTTTTTATTAAGTGCCTCGTCATTTGACCTGCTTCTAGGAGAAGACAGTGGAACTCTCTAGTGGTGAACCGCCATGGTGAACTACTTGGTGACGAATTCTTGGTGACAAACTACTTGGTGACGAACTCTCGGTGGTGAACTACTTGGTGACAAGCTACTTGATGACGAGCTCCATGGTGGTGAGCTACCTGGTGGCAAGCTCCCTAATAGTGAGCTACCTGGTGACAAGCTACTTGATGACAAGCTCCCTGGTGGTGAGCTACTTGGTGACGAGCTCCTTGGTGGTGAGCTACCTGGTGACGAGCTCCATGGTCGTGAGCTATTTGGTGACGAGCTCCATGGTAGTGAGCCACCTGGTGACGAGCTCCCTAGTGGTGAGCTACCTGGTGACGAGCTCCCTGGTGGTGAGCTACCCGGTGACGAGCTCCCTGGTGGTGAGCTACTTGGTGACGAGCTCCATGGTAGTGAGCCACTTGGTGATGAGCTCCCTAGTGGTGAGCTACCTGGTGACGAGCTCCCTAGTGGTGAGCTAGCTGGTGACGAGCTCCCTGGTGGGGAGCTACTTGGTGACGAGCTCCCTGGTGACGAGCTCTCTGCTGGTGAGCTACCTGGTGACGAGCTCCCTAGTGGTGAGCTACTTGGTGACGAGCTCCCTGGTGGTGAGCCACCTGGTGACGAGCTCTCTGGTGGTGAGCTACCTGGTGATGAGCTCCCTGGTGGTGAGCTACCTGGTGATGAGCTCCCTGGTGGTGAGCCACCTGGTGACGAGCTCCCTGGTGGTGAGCTACCTGGTGATGAGCTCCCTGGTGGTGAGCTACTTGGTGATGAGTTATCTCGTGACGAGCCCCCTAGTGGTGAGCTACCTGGTGACGAGCTCCCTGGTGGTGAGCTACTGGGTGACGAGCTCCCTGGCGGTGAGCTACTTGGTGACGAGCTCCCTGGTGACAAGCTACTTGATGACGAGCTCCCTGGTGGTGAGCTAACTGGTGACGAGCTCCCTACTGATGAGCTACCTAGTGACAAGCTCCCTGGTGGTGAGCTACTTGGTGACGAACTCCCTAGTGGTGAGCTACCTGGTGGTGAGCTACCTAGTGACAAACTCCCTATTGGTGAGCTACCTGGTGACCAGCTCTCTAGTGGTGAGCTACTTGGTGACAAGCTCCCTGGTGGTGAGATACCTGGTGACGAGCTCCCTGCTGGGGAGCTACCTGGTGACCAGCTCCCTAGTGGTGAGCTACTTGGTGACAAGCTCCCTGGTGGTGAGCTACTTGGTGACAAGCTCCCTGGTGGTGAGCTACTTGGTGACGAGCTCCCTGGTGGTAAGCTACTTGGTGACGAGCTCCCTGGTGGTGAGCTACTTGGTGACGAGCTCCCTGGTGGTGAGCTACTTGGTGACGAGCTCCCTGGTGGTGAGCTACTTGGTGACGAGCTCCCTGGTGGTGAGCTACTTGGTGACAAGCTCCCTGGTGGTGAGCCACCTGGTGACGAGCTCCCTGGTGGTGAGCTACCTGGTGACGAGCTCCATGGTGGTGAGCCACTTGGTGATGAGCTCCCTGGTGGTGAGCTACCTGGTGACGAGCTCCCTAGTGGTGAGCTACTTGGTGACGAGCTCCCTCGTGGTGAGCCACCTGATGACGAGCTCCCTAGTGGTGAGCCACCTGGTGACATGCTCCCTGGTGGTGAGCTACTTGGTGACGAGCTCCTTGGTGGTGAGCTACCTCGTGATGAGCTCTCTGGTGGTGAGCTACTTGGTGACAAGCTTCATGGTGGTGAGCTACTTGGTGACGAGCTCCCTGGTGGTGAGTTACCTGGTGACGAGCTCCCTGGTGGTGAGTTACCTCGTGACGAGCTCTCTGGTGGTGAGCTACTTGGTGACGAGCTCCTTTGTGGTGAGTTACTTAGTGACGAGCTTCATGGTAGTGAGCTACTTGGCGACGAGCTCCCTAGTGGTGAGTTACCTGGTGACGAGCTCCCTAGTGGTGAGCTACCTGGTGATGAGCTCTCTGGTGGTGAGCTACTTGATGACGAGCTCCCTGGTGACGAGCTACTTGGTGACGAGCTCCCTGGTGGTGAGCTACCTGGTGACGAGCTCCATGGTGGTGAGCCACCTAGTGACGACCTCCCTGGTGACGAGCTCCATGGTGGTGAGCTACCTTGGTGGACTCGTCATTTGACCTGCTCCTAGGCGGCCTGTAACTCAGGGGATGGTGGAGCTCCTTGGTGTAGTGCAACCCGACTGCCCTCTGCATGAGGTGATCTCCTCTCCTTTGTAGGCGGTGAGAGCGGAGGGACCTGCGAGAACTCCATCTTTTCCTCCCCTTTGTAGGCGGTGTGAGTTGAGGAACCTGCGAAAACTGAATCAGAGGACCCGGGGGTATTTTCCTGGCGGGGACTCTCCGATGCCGAAGTTAGCATTCTGATTGTAGGGAGCTTGGAGAGAAATGAGAGAGCTAGAGAGCAGGGATTACCTCCATTTTTTCATTCTCTCCCCTTTGGCTTTGGGGGTCGGAGTCCTTATATAGCAGTGCCCAGTCACATCAGGCATAACTGCCATTGCCCTAGCCATTACTACCAGGACTGAGGTGGCAGGTGCAGGCTGTTGCTGCAGGGTACGGACTCGTCAGGGGTGCCATGCTTTTCAGAGACGGCAGGCACGACGCCGCCTGGCAAGAGATGTGGGCGCTGCCACCAGATCTTTCAAGTACGATTTTCATGCAGGAGATCTTCCCGCGATATGCCGAACTGCTCTTCTGTACTAAGCTACCCTGCAAGTGGCGAGCTGCCTATGGCGACGAGCTCCTTGGTGAGCTACCGAGCTCCTTGGCGAGCTCCTTGGAGAGCTGTCGAGCTCCTTGGCGAGCTGCCTAGCTCCTTGGTGAGCTGCCGAGCTCCTTGGCGAGCTCCTTGGAGAGCTGTCGAGCTCCTTGGCGAGCTCCTTGGAGAGCTGTCGAGCTCCTTGGCGAGTTCCTTGGTGAGCTACCGAGCTCCTTGGAGGTAATCGCCATGCACGTTGACCAACTTCCAGAACGTGGGCCGGTCTCCACTGATCGTGGGGTATGCGTGCTGAGTTTATCGGTGGGCACGTCTTATGGGTTACCAGGTTGGCCAGGTCGGGTCATATGCCAAGCTGATCCAGGTCGGCTAGGTTAGCCAGGATGGATCATGTGCCGGGCTGATCCAGGTCGGCTAGGTCGGCCAGGTCGGATCATGTAACAGGCTGATCCAGGTCGGCCAGGTCGGATCATGTAACAGGCTGATCCAGGTCGGCCAGGTCGCGTAGGTCACGCCAGGCCGCGCTAGGCAACGCGCAGGCTGATGCCCAGGTGGGACACCAACTTGGTAAGTTGTTGCCTGGGTGTCGCCTAGTTGTCACGAGGTGCCACGTGTCATAATTTCACTGGAGGGCCAAATCTGCCCTCATTATTTGCCCCCCACTCCCGAGCTGAGAGTAACTCAGTGAAGGGTACTTTCTTCTTTTGGCCTGTAAGTTGACGAGCTAGTAAGTGCCGATCCAATTATTTAGGCCTTGGGAGTCATCTGTATGTGGCGAGCTGCCTATAAGGTGAGGAGGTCTCTGCCAGTTCAGTAGTGTAGCCCTTAGGCTATGGGGGGCAACTTTTAGTCCACTTTTGCTGATTTTGCCCATGCTGAAGAAGCGACTGGGTCTTAAGCAATAATGTGGCCCGTAGGCTTTGGGAGCGACTCATAGTCCACTCTTCTTAACTTTGCCCATGCCGGAGAGGAAACTGGGTCTTAAGCGGTTGTGTTGCCCATGCCGTAGAGGCGACTGTGTTTTTCAGCAGTAACGTGGCCCATAGGCTTTGGGAGCGACTCGTAGTCCACTCTTTCTTGACTTCGGCCGTGCTGAAGAGGCGACTAGGTCTTTAACCAGTAATGTGGCCCGTAAGCTTTGCTTGTGAGGTGTCGAGCTATCTGTGAGGTGCCAAACTGACCAGGTGTTGAGCTGCCTGCGAGGTACCGAGTTGACCAGGTTTCAAGCTACTAGTGAGGTGTCGAGCTACCAGTGAGGTGTCGGGCTGACCGGGTGTCGAGCTACTTGTGAGGTGCCGAGCTAACCAGGAGAGTGCCTTAGAGCTATGATTGCGCTGCACCAGCTTCGTAATGTCGGTCACCCACTCCTACAAGAAGCTACTAGGAGCTCGACCTTCGGGGGCAACACTTCTAACTTTAGGTCGCCAGCTCACAAGGGAGCCTTGGAAGGCTCGACTAGTAAGGGCGCCTATGTAGTCTGTTGGCCGCCAACTCCTGTGGAAGCCATGAAGAACTCATCTTTGTAGGGGGGACCTTGCGAAGAGGATTGATGAGGCTTTATCCGAATTGAAAGTAAAGTTACTTAGTCTGTTAGCTCCCTACATAGTCTTTCAGTTCATAAAAAATGTAAACTATAAAGTGAGAGCTTCAATTTCTAAAAAGTGAGGACTTAGCTTTTGTAAAATGAGAACTTAGCTTTTGTAGGATGAGAACTTAGCTTTTTGTAGCATGTTCCCACAGACGGTGCCAATTGATGTAACCGTTTCTGGTCACGTACCAATTTTTTGTGATGTATCAAGTTTTTTTGGCTAAGTGCCTCGTCATTTGACCTGCTCCCAAGAGAGGATGGTGGAGCTCCTTGGTAGTGAACTACCTGGTGGAGAGCTACTTGGTGACGAACTCCCTAGTGGCGAGCTACTGGTGATGAGTTACTTGATGATGAGCTCCTTGGTGGTGAGCTGCCTGATGACGAGCTCCCTGGTGGTGAGCTACCTGGTGACGAGCTCCCTGGTGGTGAGCTACTTGGTGATGAACTCCCTGGTGGTGGGCTACTTGGTGACGAGCTCCATGGTGGTGAGCTACTTGGTGACGAGCTACCTTGGGACGAGCTCCCTGGTGGTGAGCTACTTGGTGACGAGCTCCCTGGTGGTGAGCTACTTGGTGACGAGCTCCCTGGTGGTGAGCTACCTGGTGACGAGCTTCCTGGTGGTGAGCTACCTGGTGACGAGCTCCCTGGTGGTAAGCTACTTGGTGACGAGCTCCCTGGTGGTGAGCCACTTGATAACGAGCTCCCTGGTGGTGAGCTCCTTGGTGACGAGCTCCCTGGTGGTGAGCTACTTGGTGACGAGCTCCCGGCTGGTGAGCTACCTGGTGACGAGTTCCCTGGTGGTGAGCTACTTGGTGACGAGCTCCATGGTGGTGAGCCACCTGGTGATGAGCTCCCTGGTGACGAGCTCCCTGGTGACGAGCTCCCTGGTGACGAGCTCCATGGTGGTGAGCCACCTGGTGATGAGCTCCCTGGTGACGAGCTCCCTGGTGACGAGCTCCTTGGTGACGAGCTCCATGGTGGTGAGCCACCTGGTGATGAGCTCCCTGGTGACGAGCTCCCTGGTGACGAGCTCCTTGGTGACGAGATCCCTGGTGGTGAGCTACCTGGTGACGAGCTACTTGGTGACGTGCTCCATGGTGGTGGGCCACCTAGTGACGAGCTCCCTGGTGGTGAGCTACCTTGGTGGATTTGTCATTTGACCTGCTCCTAGGCGGCCTGTAACTCAGGGGATGGTGGAACTCCCTGGTGTAGTGCAACCCGACTGCCCTCTGCATGAGGTGATCTCCTCTCCTTTGTAGGTGGCGGGAGCTGAGGGACCTGCGAAAACTCCATCTTTTCCTCTTCTTTGTAGGCGGCGGGAGTTGAGGAACCTTCGAGAACTTAATCAGAGGACCCAGGGGTATTTTCCCAGCAAGGACTCTTCGATGCCTAAGTTAGCATTCTGATTGTAGGGAACTTGGAGAGAAATGAGAGAGTTAGAGAGCAGAGATTACCTCCATTTTTTCATTCTCTTCCCTTTGGCTTTGGGGGTCAGAGTCCTTATATAGTTGTGCCCAGTCACATCAGGCGTAACCATCATTGTCCTAGCCATTACTGCCAGGACTGAGGTGGCAGGTGCAGGCTGCTGCTGCAGGGTACAGACTCGTCAGGCGTACCATGCTTTTCAGAGACGGCATGAACGATGCCGCCTGGCAAGAGATGTGGGCGCTGCCACCAGATCTGTGAGATACGATTGTCAGGTAGGAGATCTTCCTGCGATATGTCGAACTGCTCTTCTGTACCGAGCTACCCTGCAAGTGGCGAGATTCCTATGGCGATGAGCTCCTTGGTGAGCTGTTGAGCTCCTTGGATAGCAGTCGAGCTCCTTGGCGAGCTCCTTGGAGAGCTGCCTAGCTCCTTGGTGAGCTACCCAGCTCCTTGGTGGTAACCGCCATGCATGTTGACCAACTTCCGGAACGTGGGCCGGCCTCCACGGATTGTGTGGTATGCATGCCGAGTTTATTGGTGGGCATGTCTTAAGGGTTGCTAGGTCGGCCAAGTCGGGTCGTGTGCTAGGCTGATCCAGGTCGGCTAGGTCGGCCAGGTTGGCTAGGTCGACCAAGTCGGATCATGTGTCAAGCTGATCCAGGTCGGCCAGGTCACGCAGGCCGCGTGCAGGCCGCGCCAGGCAGTGCATAGGCTGCGCGCCAGGTAGTGTGTAGGCTGTGTCAGGCCGGCCAGGCCGGTGCCCGGGTGGGACACCAACTTGGTAAGTTTTTTGCCTGGGTGTCGCCTAGTTGTCACGAGGTACCACATGTCACAATTTCACTGGAGGGCCAAATCTACCCTCATCGGATTCTATTAGAGAGAAAGAATGAGGGGGAAGAGAATGATTCTATTAGAGATTTCTAATAATGATAGATATTATTAAAGAAAATTAATATTTAAGAGGATCTTTTTATTTGTTAGTGACTTGACTTCTTATATTTTTAATAAATTTAATTTAAAAAATAATAAGCACATGTATAAAAAATAAGAAGAGAAAGAGGTATGAATGTGCATTGAGGTGAGAGAGTTCTTGGCCTCCCTCTTTATTCTATTATATTTAATTTATATAATATATAGATATAAACGTTTACTCTTTGAAATTAAATGTTGGTTCTATGCATTCTAAGTCACCTGACATCAAGGTTCAAATATCAATCATGGTTTTCAAAACTGGATCGGACTGGAAAATTGGTGACTGGTACTGTTTTTTCCCAAAACCAAATTTTCTCCAAAAGTTGTTGATTTTGGATAGCAAACTGTTGAGTTAGACGATTAATTGTTCGAATCGTTCAAACGGTTTTGATTGTTTTTTATTTTTTTTCAGAATAGAACAATCATTCGGTTTGAACAATTGGACCATTCAACCCGGTAACCGAACCCCTGACCGATTCAGTCTCTAAATCAGTTTTAAAAACTATTATATCAATAGGATGGAATAGGGTGAATTGTATGACGCCTTTGATCCCCTACTAAAAATTGTGGACGACACATGATTTGAACCCGTAGCCAAAAAAAAAAAGGAAAATAACAAAGAAAAACTTGGCTCCCTCTTTATTTATTCAATTATTGCTTTTAACTGAAATATCAAATTTGATATTTCAACTATAAATATTAAATATAAGAGGTGCATTTTAAATGGGCTCAAGTTAAGTTTTTATGGGCCCAACCCAAAGTCAGGCAGAAGCAAGGTGACATCCAAACTCGGACCAACCGCAGTTGCACCCTTAATAAACATAAATGAACAAAACTTTTATACTTTATTTTTTTTATTGAACATGTCATTAAGTAGGCTGTACTGTAAGCTCCTTGATGGCTGAATGATATGTTGCGTTGATCACTATACCTAAGTTAAATTTTCAATGGGCATGAAGCCATGAATCCTAACCCAAGCCCGATATAATTGAAAATGTTCAAGTTAAACAACCTGACTCATAACACTACCCCAGTACCCCTAAATATACTAACCAATAACCATGTATAATACCTGTTACAAAGTGATTGGATGGCTAAAGGGATTGGACTATGATACTGCGCTAGTGCGCTCGAGGACTTCCCCATGTCATCCCAATATTCAAGGCTTTCAAGAGCTTAAAGGGTTTAATTATGATACCACAAAAACTTATAATTATATTTTAGTAATATGGTAGATGTGATCAACAGTGAGGTGGTATTCTACCTTAAAAAAGGTGGTATTCATCAAAATTTAACTGAGGTGTTGATTGGTCAAAGAAAGCAAATGGTCTAAATCCTGCCTTAAATCTGACAAGACAGAGAATGATATGATACTAAGGTGCATCAAAAGGCCATGAGATGAGAAAATGAGAATTGACGAAACTAATCTAGATGTTCTTTGATAACTCTTTTTTAAAAGATTTTTTTAAAAAAATCTGATATCTAAAAGATGATTTGTTTTTATATAAAGATCTTAGCAGCCTATAGACTATTTGGTTGGAGGTGCATCTTTCCATACAAAGGCGAGATGAAAAAAGGTGAAAAATTTTTTTTTTTCTAACTTCCTAAAATAAGCTAAAATCAAGCTTCTCACATCTTTTCAAGATGAAGTCTTTCAACAGCTAGATCTTCCTCCAATCCAACGAGAAAAAATGAAAACATTGACTATTGAACTTCTAAACAACTGACAGCCTGCACAGAAAGACACATCAAAAGGGGCTTAGATGACACTTGGGTTCATCTCTTGTATAGCATCCAAGGCTGATGTAATTTTGAAATTGTAGAGTTTCACGTACTTGCTTAAGAATTTTTAACATTCATCAGACATCAACTTGGCCAAGAGACTCTCACCTTTTGAACAAATCGTCCAACTATGTATCAATAAAAGAATTAAAAAAAAAAAGCTACTCCACTTAGAATAGTGCTGGTCTAAAACTATGAACTCATAGCCTTTGATGCATTGTTGTGGTACCACTTTACGTCACTTTGTCCAATTCAAGGTGGGACCACGTTAATATGTCAAGGTTATAATTAACGGTTTTAATCTAGATTGGACAGAGAATCATTCTAGGGTCCAGTTCTTAGGTTGAACGGTCCGACCATCTAGGTCAAATAATTTAACGGTTCGATCACTTAGGTCAGTGGTTCACTGATCAAATTAACAGTTTTTGGCCAAATAGCAGTCAATCGGTCAAAAAATCGGTTTCTGATTTTTTCGATCTGACTGTTCAGTCCGGTCCGATTTTAAAAACATTGGTTTTAATCCTGAGCATAGCATTTCAATATATCTTTTTTGACTGTTTTGTTGACGATTCATAGCTCAGCAGTTTTTTTTTTTTTCAACACGGACTCGAGCATCGTTAAGTATTACTCGCTATAATTTGATGAGAAATGTTCATGTTAATGATTATTGTGTTAGAGATCTGAGAATGTAACATTATCGTAAAAGCTCAATATTGAATTTTACAAGCATTCGGACACTACCTAACTTCACATATCTTTCTCAGTTCCTCTCTAATTGTGATATCTTTGTGGTACAATGAATTAGTCCTTCTGCAGTCCAGCCTTTAGGTAGTTGTTTAGTACTGGAACATTTCACAAGAATTTTGTTTTATAAGTGTCTTCTCATTTACAAGTGATTCTTTTTATTCATTTTAAAAAAAACACAAAAAAAATTGGATAGAGATTGATTGGGCGTTTAAAGTGATTTACCTTAATATTACAATGTATTTATAATGACAAAAAGCTAATCAGCTTTTACAAATTTCAATGTGCTATGTTACCATAGTAATTCAGATTCCCAAGGCAATTCAAGAGATGGAGATTTCACGTTTCAAGAAACCCCTCCTTTCATGACTCTCAAAGCTAACCATTGTGAAAATGTTTTCTTTATTTTTGAAAAACCAGAACTGTGAAACACGTTTTTTTTTTTTACCAATTCTATTTAATTGCTGACGTAGTACACATGACACATCAGCAAAAATAGAATGATTACCAAATGCTCTGATGCCAAACACCTAGTAGAAGAATGAACACAATGGCGGATGTACTAGCTAATGCAAGTTGGGACTCTGTCAGCCTTATTATTCTTCGAATTTGATGACAAGATCCAACAAAATTGTTTTAATGGACGACAACTGAGATTTATATATAGTATCAGAGGTTGAAGAAGGATAGTGTTAATGTAAAATGGTATTCGATGATTAAGAAGACAAGAATGAATTCATTGATTAATTATAGATATATTTACAAATTCAATACACGTAGAATAAAGTCTTGTAACTAATTCTATCTGTTGGGGTAACCGACTCAAGTTGGAGCATCTCGGATGCCCAACTTGGATAAATGGTAAAGAAAATGATCTGTGGAGACAGCTTTAGTGAAAAGGTCTGCTGGTTGCTAGGCACTGGAGATATGAGCAGTCATGAGATCAATGCGTTGTATGTAATCACGAACAAAGTGACAATCAATTTCAATGTGTTTTGTTCGCTTGGAACACAGGTTGGCTGTTATGTGCAAGGCAGCCTTGCTGTCACAATGGAGCGTTGGGGCTTCAGACAAAGTAACTATCAATTCAGCAAGGAGACGTTTTAGCCAAATGAGTTCAAAAAAAAAAAAAAAACATGGGAAGCAACGGTTGTGGATCACCGCGCTCTGATACCATGTAAAATGGTATTTGATGATCAAGAAGACAAGAATGAATTCATTGATTAATTACAGATTCAATACACGTGAAATGAAGTCTTGCAATTAACTCCAGCTGTTGGAGTAACCGACTCCAGCTGGCAAAGAACTCCCTTGAATGTTCACGAATCCTCTAACAGTTAATGCATTAAAACCAAAGTGTAGACGATATAATCCAATTACAGAACTGCACAAGGAAGGTAGATTATAAGCTTCTAGTGGCAGTGAGGACATTCAATGTCCAATGGACTCTCAAAAAGGAGAAATGATTCTTAGCCTGGCCCATAAGCCCATCCTGGTCTGGCCCAATCGTCATCTTCGTCTTCTAAGCTTTATCCCAACTATATGGAGTCCAGTCCATAATCGCCACTTTCACCAAATATTAAAAAATGCAGGAAATGGGAACTTTAAGAGCCCATCAATTTTATTGGAGTCCCGATGTGCTGCATAAGGGGTGGCAATTTTATTGGAATTTTGCAATTTATAAGGTATGGTATTAGGTTAAAACTGATCTTCTCTGACCCATATATTATTGGGAAGCATATAAACTTTATGGTATTGATTTTAATAATATTTTAAATTTTATATGAAAGATAATTGATAGTTTATATATTTTTTACATGTTTTAATCAAATAGTTGAAAATTTTATTGTTTGTTTGTTTTATTTTACTTATTTATTATTCTAAGGAATAATAGAAAATTATATGTAGATTCTAAATCCAACCCGTCTTATCTTTGAATACGGAAAGAGTTTTATATTTTAATATGGTTTGAATTCTTAAAATCCAATACATTACAAGTTTTGAAACAGATAAAAATTAAAAGGCAAGTAGAATTTAAAATTTACAAAACCCACCCCGTTGCCACCCCTACCGCTCCACTTGTATTAAATATGTATTAAATATGCAACAGGTTGTATTCCAAGTCAGGGTACCACATTAGGCTTGGGTTAGTGTTTTATTTATTTAATTTTTGAAAGATGAACAAAAAGACTAAATAACAAAAAAATATTACAAAGCAAGTGTTCCAACCAGATCGGTGGACGGTGGTGAATACTGAATACCACCAGTATCTCAGCAAAATATTTACTTTTATAAAGAAAAGATACTGAGAGGCAAAAAGTTTAGTTATAAAGATGAAAATATTGTCCAGCTAACATTCTGGTCCACTCCTAACTGCCTGAGCAAGCCTTTATAGCCACTAACGAATCTAAAATCACAACTAACTCCTTCCAGTTGTGCTCAGCAGCCAAGCCTAAAGACTTCAAAATAGCACCCAGCTACGCTTCCAATGGACTTCCAGTTCCAGTACTTCCTAATCTTCCTCCTACAGGCTACAGCTACAATGGACGGTTTATTATTATTATTATCCACAGCACAACAATCAAAGAAGTCTAGATTGTCATTCAATACACTTCTAGTTCTAGCGCATTGAATCAGTTTACAAGCCTTTGATAGCCAAGATTTCCACATCACAAGAGCTACATTATCAATACAACAAGAAAAATTAAAATTAAGCCCCTTTAGTTCTCCCTGCCAAGTACAAGTAAAATACCAGGCCACTGACAATCACTTAGCACCCCACAAAACAAGAAATAAAAAATTGAGTCAAGGAGGAGAATTGTAAAGCCATCCTTATCACACCAGATTAGACACCGGAACCAAGCAGCCCTAACCAAAGGACAAGCCACCAGCCACCAGTAGATGGAATAGAGATCCAATTAGGGGTGTCAATGGACCGGTTTTGGTTGGATGGATTGGATGGATCAATGTTTTAAAAAACAATCTGGATCGGAACTGTTTTGGCCACCGGTTTCTAGGTTGACGGTTAGATTGTTCAATCTGAATAGATGGCTTGTTCTGACAAAAAATAAAAAAATGATTAAAATTAAACAACGGCCAAAAACTGTTGAATGGGTCGGTGGTTCGACCATGTGAGTCAGTGGGTTATTGATCGATTCAACGGTTTTTTACCAGGGACCGAGTTTGGGGTAAAGCAGAACCGGTTGCCTGAATGTTTCCCGGGCCGAAAGGTCCAACCATCTAGGTCAACAACAGTTTGAAAACCATGGGATGGACAATAAGACATATTGAATTGGACCAGTTCAAACTTAATTGTCAAAAGTATTTATTAGATTGGATTGAACCTAGTCCATCCGTGATAATTTATATTGGATTGGATTGAGCCAATATCTGGTCCATTGATAAAAGATAAGAATGCATGTATCAATTTGAGTTGAAACCAACCTCAATTAAAACAAATTTGAACAGATTGAATGGTCAAAACATTGAATTGGACTGATCCAAAATGGACTGGATTAGACTAGGTCCATTTGTAATGGATTCACATTGAACTGGATCAGATTGGACCAAATCCAGTCCAATTAACACCCCTATATACAATATCACCCTCACAAATAAAACAACCAAAATCCTGAGCCATTTCTCGAAAAAACAAATATTGTTTAGCTAAGCTTGGGTTAGGGTTTGAGTCCATTGAAAATTTAACAAGTTTCTTAGTTGCGATGAATAATTCGGCCCTTTGGTTGGCTCATTCAAATTTGAGTTCATTAGATACCCGCATCCTTATTTTATATCAGTGACCATTTATTCTTCAATCCAATCCAATCCTATATAAATCCATTGTAGGTAGTTAGGTCCAATCCAATTCAATAAATATTTTGGACCATTAAATCTAAATTGATTAATTTAATATGTTTAATTAGTCCATTCAATCCATTTAAATTGACTTTGATTTGAACGGATCTAATCCAAAAACCGTTCCTAATAATAGATGCCCCATTACACGTGAGGCTTCATATAAAAAGATATTCGCGTGTAATGCGACACGTATCAGAAATGGAATGCAGCACAATTTCCATGATTCTCTGAACCTTTCCCAATATAAATTGTGTTGGAGGAAATTTGAGGCGGTGGTGGACCAAAGCCCATGAACCTTTTTATAAAACCACTGAAAGAGTTACACAACACGGGGGTGGGGTGGATTGGTGGAGGGTAGCTCTACCCCAAGAATCAAAGAAACAAATTTCCTTAAGATCCTTTGGGACGACGCATGAATCAGCAGAATTCATTGAAGGAGTGTCACGAGTAAGCCAATCTCTGTTGTCTAATTTGCCTTACGAAATGCATATACATGCTGGAAATTGATGCTTGAACTGAAAACAGATGAGTAGATGAGACACCTCACTGATGATGTTTTTCAATCTCTACGGTTGCTTTACAATCAATTACGAGTTTCGAATTGTCTTCAATTATGACATGAGAGTCTTTAAAATTCAAAACGATGTTAATGACCTTCTAAACAGTTCAGGCTTTGAGGTCCAAAACTGAACTCAGATGGTCTCAAACAATGCACCCAACAGAACACCAGCCATTCGATCTACAAACAAGCATCAAAATTGACCTTTACACAGCATGATAGCGTACCGATGAGTACATGAAATACATAAAGCATCCAACCAATAACCCCTTTCATTGCCAAGGCAACATTAATAGCTGGGCTCACTTGCATCCCTAATCCAACCGCGGTTGTACCTGTCCACAGCCTTCAGCCTAGAAAAGTGCTCTAGTACTAGTTAATTGATAACCAGTTGCAATGGGTTTGAGTTAACTAAGTGGATGGACTGGGCTTACCACAGCCCAATCTTCAAATTTGGTTCGGGTGACAGAACAGGCTGGTCAGAGCAGCCCATGCCCGTCACTTAATTGTTTTTTTTTTTTTTAAAGTCAAAACCTAACCTGTACACTGGACCCATAATGTGCAAATTAATTTAAGCCTGGGCATAGCAAGTCAGGCCTAGAACGAGCACAAGGGCAAGTGGGCAACCCATTCAGCCATACTTAATATACTAATCCATGCATTAACAGTACCGATCCTTTTAATCCGTATTAAAGAGAAAAAGAAAAAGAAAAGAAAAGGTTTTTAATTAAAGTGACAAGCATTAAAATCGTTGTACCATGAACGCTTGCTTGATTAACGGATGGCAAGTAGACAGCCCAGTCGGGTTGCAGAAGAAATGGTGGAATATGTTAATGGTGCAGTCCAATTGTTTGTCAACCATTAAACTAGTAATAAGCAAAGATAAAATGAACAAGGCAAAGAAATTAAGCAGCCTGCCATTTGCCGTAAGACATAAAAGAGAGAAGAGATGCCTTGGCGTGATCTGCGGGGAACAGAAGCAACCTCCGCATAAATTCGCATTCAATTCAAAGGCTTTCTTCTCTTCCCTCTTAAAAAGTCAAAAACTGAAAATGGGCACACACAGTTGATGGTCCTGCTAATTACAAGCAAGTAGCAACCCATGATTTCGATAGATAGACACATGGGTCCCTCCCCCTAAAGGGCCGATGGCCGAAGAAGAACATTCATATAAAGTTAAGTGGGCCCCATGGATAATGGATGTGGTCGAAATTAAAAGATGAATTAGCGGTACGAACCTGTCATTTTCATTCTACTCTACCCTACTCCTACCCTATTTATCAGTCCCGACCGGCTTAAAATCTTATTCACTTCACTTACACTGTGTTTAATTGGTTTTGATGGAAAATACCTTAGGCTTCGGGTTTTTAATTATATATACATACATTTTCTAGCTTTATTCCACCTTAATTAATTAGGGCAGCCCGTAGATTTGGATGGATGTATAACAACATGCACCCCTAGTGCAAATTGGGGGGCATCTAATGCTTTTTCTTTATTAATTCTTAAATGCATCACCCCCTTGTTGCTGCCAACTTATGATCAGTTTCAACCCTTCAATAAGTCAGAGAGTAATTAATCAAAAATACATGCATAGCTCTTTTTGTATTTAGATAGAGGAATTAATGATTTTTTTTTTGAGAAAAGTGTAACTTGAGAAATGAATTAATAATGATGTTGTTTAAGAATTTGTTGACATGTTTAAGTTAATTTCATGGATATCAACGAGAGAGCTCTTGTGGCTTGTGGGTCCTGTTGGATGTTGGATATGTACGTCTGTTTATTCAAGTCCAAACCACAACTAAGAAACACTTGCTCATGTACTGCTATAGGTTCGAGAAACCCATAGGGTCACACAGGCCACAACACAACATGTCAATATTATGTATAAAAGAGAAGGAGGTTGATTGGGTTTAGGTGAGTCTAAAAAGCTATTCAAAGCTGGTTACCACATGCAAAAGGGAGACTTTCTTTTTTCTTTTCTTTTTGATTTGCTTTATTAGTGCATACTGATTGCAGCGTTCACTTGCTTTCTTTTATATATATAATTTGGGCCGGGTAATTTATTTAATGTAAATGACAGAGTAGAAAGAAACTGTGAGGTTGAAAAAGTTGAAACAGAGAAAAAGGGAGTTTAAATCATCCGATAGAGACAATGCCCGACCAACATGACAAAAGCAAGAAGAGATTTCATTTCATTTGATTCAGTTACTTTCTTTCACGTTACAAAAGTCGATACATAAACCCCACCAGACCTCACACCCATCAAATCCCAAACCAAATCAACCTTATTTTAGCTTGTAAAATATATTTGAAGGCCTTAGGCAGTTAGGCGGCCTGGCGGGGGCATTGTGAACAAAGCGTTTTTGGAGTATGTTGGTCAGCAATCAGCAAGGGGGTGTTTGGTCAGTCATTCCCATCTACTCTCAATCTCATATCATTTATCACATGGGACTCACATTCCTTCCTCTCTCACCTTCCACAACCACCATGTGAAAGCAACGTCACACCTCTCTCCTCTCTCCCCTCCTTATGACTTTGGACTTTGGAGGCAAGGAGGGAGAGTCCTTTTACCAGACCAGGGTACCTGCCCTCAGGCACACACTTTTCCCTTCCCCTCAGGCACGTGTGGTTTGGTCCACCGATTTCAAGTCTCAACCAACCCTCACCATCAATATTACTATGGTCTCCACTCTAACGGGCTTAATTGGACGTGTATTTTGTATCAAGATTAAAGGAATGAGGGAGTCTTACTACTGCAAAGCAAAGTGCTAGTGCTAGTTACTATCAATTGACCCAAAGAATAAATAGATTGCACTCCGCTTCAGAAATTTAAAATTACAGTCCTTTCCTAATTTTAAGTAGTTGTCATATGAATCGTATTCTATTGGTAAATTTAATATTGATTCACGATTAAGATTTATCTCACTTGTACGGTGAAACAAAGATTTATTTGAATGTACTGCTCAATAAAAACCCCTTGACCCAAAGTATTAAACTGGTTTCAGTGGGAGACGTAGATGTTGGTAAAATAGCATCTAGATCTTGGCACTGGTCCGGAACTAGGAAGGTTCCTGAGTTGCCAATAATTGTATGTATAATAGATTGTTGGATATATGTATATGGAGGATCGATAAATATACGTTGATATTAGGGTGTCAATTAGCTGTAGGCCTTCTCGACCTTCCCTTCCATGTGACAGTGTCAACCCCCTCATCTCCCATCGGAGCCGGCGATACACGTGGCTGACATGCAGTTTATATCGTAGTTATACCCACACCAACTCCATCTATGTATTGGACGTCCAAACTTTGACCCGGATCTGGGAATTGAAGAAGAGAGGAGTCATTTATCGCCTTGTTCTGCGCTGCCTGGGGAGTTGTACTGCTACTGCTAGACAGCACGTACAAATCAATCAGTTGTCTTGATATGATAGCTCGCTGGTGATCACGGCACGGCACAGCACAGCACAGCACCTGATTATGAATAATATGATAATAGATGAACGGGTGGCCACGATCAATTTTTTTTTATCAGATTACAAGAGATTTCGATGGCAGAAGTAGGACTCACACCCACTGGATTCTGGATCGGAACGTTGGATTGTTACTTGCGGGGGACAAGGAGAGCATACAAAGTTAGGTTAGATGCTATGCTATCTAGGCTGCTACCTGCTAGGGCTAGGTATTGCTTGGGGCAGGGTGGGACCCAGGACCCAAGACCAATCAACATTTTGCAATCACGAAATTGCAATCAGACGGTAGATGAATATTTGTGTGGGAATGAATTACGAGTCCTATTTAACTTTGCTTATCTACATATACATTGAAAAGAAAAAAAAAGAAGAAACCATCGACGATGCCGCGGGGGAATGACGGAATGTGGTGGTTATCTGATAATCTGAATCCGTACCACACGAAATCCATTGGAGGCCCATCAAGAATCCAGCATTAACATCTGATTCCGGTATCTTACCATTAAGCCCATACCATCTTAGATTTTTCCAAACTCCCGACAGATGCGGACAGAGGAAAGGAAACAATGGTGGCCCAGCCCACAAATTACAAATAGAACACTCAGGTTTGACTTTGACTTCTCCATTCCCATCAATTCGCTTCACTCATAACATGTAAACACAAGACTCCAAACAAACTCCTCGAGCAGGAGAACAGATGGGAGTCCACACGCTCGTACTCGGCTGGTCGGCTATTCCCATTCTCTCACTCTCTCTGTTCCTAAGCTTTGAGTGGGTTAAACCGTTAAAGTTAAGTAGATAAACCAAAAGAAAGAAGGTAAAAATAATAAATAACAACGAACGAGGGCGGCCGGCTGCGTCGTTTGTCAGCTCTGCTACTGTGTATCGCCATTCGGCAGAATGTGTACGAGGGAGTCGATAGACTGATCTGATGAGATAATGGGTCCGAAACACTCTTTTAATTTGATGGCAAGGGGTCTTACCACAGGTTTTCCCATCGTACGGCTATACCCGAACCAGAATGCGGAAATAGACTCTTTAGATGCCCACGTGCCACGCCACAAGCCCTCCCTTATTCTGACTGAAGAGTGAGGATAGTGGATAGAGAGGGTGGGGGAGAGATTGCCTACGTACGATAGATTCGTACCAGATCTGATGGCCCAAATCGTTTGTTTCAGTTGCTGACGTTTTAGATAAGCCGGCGGAGAATAGGAAAAAAGATGGAATCCGTTCCGAGATGCGATATCTAAGTTGTTGTTTCTCTCTTTGGCCCCACTTGCGTTGTCTGATTCCTTTAACAAGTTCCCTCCCTCATGTTGACTCGCGCCGAGCTACAGCGATCCTCTAGCTCAGCTGGTGGCCACTATCTCTCTCTCTCCGGATTATATACTCTAGGCCTGAACCTGAACCTGAACCAACTGAAGGTTGATAAGATAAAAATGATTAGGATTTTAAACAAAAGTAGAAAAAGAGCACGTCATGACTTCAATGAGGTGAGGTTCCCACTTCTCTCCATCCACAGTCCCTCGGATTTGGATTTCCGGTTCCAGTATTAAAACTATACATCAAACAGAATAACAGATCTCGCGAAAAAGACAAAAGCTGTCTAATTTAATTCCTTAATTAGTTTTGGAATTTTGTTGATGACTTATCTGTCAGTTGGTAAAAACAGTTAATCAGATGTACGAAAATGGTATATGATTTGGTTTGATTGTACTGCTTAGTTAGTATAAAGTGTGATCCACGTTGAAGAAACTTAGAAGGGCAGCAAGAAGAGCGCCCACAATACAGTGTTGTTTGACGCCGCTAATTTAGCGGAATCGAAGGTTGGCTCCATATAACGATTAGTATTGCGTGTTGTTACATTTTGTAATGAAATTGTCCACACCACACCAAACCCCGAAGCCTCCCATGAGTTTCTTCTTTTGATTGAGGGTTCTTTTTTAGGCAGAGAGAAGCTTCTCCTTTCATTGGGGATTGGTTTCTTTATTATTATTGGAGCCGAGTTTTTTTTCTTTTTTATTTTAATAGCGGAAGGAAACTGAATAAAAATATTTACGAATTCGCGAATCGGTGAAGGAATCTACTTTTCAAGTTTTACCTCCCGAATATGTTCTTTAAACTTTAAACATCCTCATTCCTTCTGGAAAATATTCCATATTAAGTTGTATCTCAGACTCTGTCATTAATTAAAAATCGACGATAATACGTCTTTTTCCTTAAACTTGAATTAACATCAATCCGACCGTGCGCGGATCCAAGGGGTTCAATCTCCCGGCGGACATTTTCTCAAAAAAAAAGAAAAAATAAATAAATAAATAAACTCCCGGCTGACAGCCCAAATTAGTGAGGAAGCCCAACTGCCCAAGCCCATAGAAAGACAAAGAGAAAGAAAGGAAGAAGAAATTCGTTAGCATCAAATGCAGTACGTGGGCAAGCACGTAAAGGAGCGGGATGTTGGTGTTGTGGGTGTGGGCAAAGCAAATATCAATGGCCCACACGGAGACAAATAAACCGTTTTGGGGTACCTAGTTTCATACTCTTACTTTGCCCAAATTATTTAATTGTTGTTGTTAACGAAAGCCAAGAGGTACCATGGAATATATGATATATATTCCTAAAATTAAAAATCCATAAAATAGTCAGCTTTTTGTTATAAAAAAAATATTGCAGAAAATAAACAATATTAGTAGCTACGAAGATGATTTTAAAAATTACATATTTTTAAAAGAAATTTGTTAAATTAAATATTGTTCTTTTTCTCCCACTAGATGTTGTGAGGTCACCTTCTTGTAATAATTTTAGTTATAGTTGGGAGTTGGTACAAAGACATTGCAACATTTTGTCATATCATACTGACCTTAAGATGCTTGGTTTCCTTTTTGGGTCCATCTGTCTTGATCCATCACTACTCATTGTTTTTATATGTTTCTGAGCATTTAACCTATATCTGTGTGTTGAATACATCTTTGAATCAAGTTATGCTGAAACCAACAAACACAGAAATGAAATGATGAACGAAGGAAATCGGGGGGGGGGGGGTGTATTTGCTTGTAACGGATCTAAGTACATCGTCATCGTGAGGTTGATGGTTTTGGAGTCGTTTGTGTGGGTTCAAGAAAATCTGTTATCTTAAGTCTTTTTTTAGGATAACGTGACCATGGTTAATGAGTTTAGACAAGAGGTGGATTGCCTCTAATAAAACGATTCCTTGTGAAGTTTACAAATAAATTAAAGTGGGAAGAAAAAGAAAAAAGAAACAAATCAAAGTCCAATTTCATCCCCATATCGATCCAAATCAGTGCCCTAATTTGTTATCGATCAACCCCCTGTAACAAGTCTAGTGACGTGTTTATTACTTTATTGGGAAAATGTACCAAAAACTTAGTTAAAACATATTCCATTTGCCCAAAGAGTTTTGGTTGTTAACTTGTAAATGCATGGTTTCAGAAATTAAACCAACTTTTCTAGAATCATTGATAACATCCATTCTGTAGGTTCACCGCTGCCATTTATTTATGTAAACGTAACCACTAATTCCTTCCATTTCAATCAGCTTCTATTTTAGCCCAAATTCTTATATTAAAAGGTAAAACAAATACCAACTATCTATCAGCTCTCTCTCTCTCTCTAAAGTTTAACTAACACGACAAGTCGACAACCAAACTGGAGAGTCTCACACATTGGATTCAAATCATATCTGGATTTGTATAGATTTGAATGAAAATACTGAATGGCATAGAGAAATTAAAATAAAACCATCAAAATATTATAAATTATTAATATAATGAACTAAACTTGAATTTGATATTTTATTTTATATTAAAGAAATTATTTTCAAGTTTGAATGCGAACGTTTAATTAGACTGCAAGCAACTAAAGACGGGAGATAGAAGGCTTTAGGTGGGCTGGGGGGGTGGGGTTGAGGCCGGTTTGAAATGAAATAATTCCTTCTTTTTTCCCCTCGAATAGACGGGTTGAAAGAAGATATGACAATTAAGAAAATGGAATTTATTTTCCAAGAAAGATGGACAAGTTAAGAAATAAATTTCTCAGATGAATTATTTTCACTGCATGCCAAACACAAAAGGGAAGAAAAAAAGAAATTCATTTGCAAGAATAATAACTTATGGAACAGGGGGAAATTCATCTAAAGTGAAACAAGTAAAAACGATCATGCACACAAGTGTTTGTTCAAATGGAGTAACTAACAGTTGTTCATCATACACATCTTATAATCAATCTGCTTCATCCTAGCTAGTATGTATTTGGCATCAATATTTGTTTCCTCGACGCCACATCAGTGCTACATCAGAAATTTAATTTTTAAGAAAACAACTGCTGTTAGATGTTTTTCCAAAAAATGTTTTTTAGGCAATATCTTGAAAATCAAAAAAGGTGTGATATAAGAAAAAGTCTTTTTTGTTGTTTTTATATTTTTTTACTGTTGCTAATAACAGTATACTAACATGGTATTGAAAAATGCCTATGTGGTAGCAACAGCAATGGTATAAAAAAGATAGCATGTTTATACAGTATTGTTAAAATCTGTGACCAGGAAACATCATTGTTCCAAACATTGCCCTAATTAATTGTTGGGAGTTCCGCACGTATTGAGCTGTATTGAGTTGATAGACCGCCAAGAAGTTATACCTTCTATTAATTTCCTCTTGGATTTTTTCAAATATCAAAAACAATTTAGGCCCATTTTGCATGTCTTTCCAGGCAGTCTGTCAACTATTTACAAGTTTGGCAAGCCGTCATTTGGTCTTTTTCTATTTGATTTCAAGGTAGATCTAACCCCAGAAGCCGATGTGCCGGAAAGATAGGAAAAACTCAAAATAAATGATTTTTAGGACTTTCTAAATGAATTTTCTCAGTAATTCCGCCAAATAACCTAACAAGTTGGACTTTGAGCTAAGTTAAGTTAATTGAATTTAAAGTTGAGTTGGAGGAGGGTATTAAACTCATAACGATGCCAATCCAATAGATTTGCTTCTTTGATAAGTAACTCGAGGAACGATAGCTTCACATTATGCTTTGTTGATTAGTCTGTCTTCTATATGTTTTAATATTTACAGGCTACAACGACTTCAAGGCTTCAAGCTGTGTGGGTAAACGGTAAACCCAATATTCTGCTCATCTGCTGTTTGTAACTGTAAGTTGAGAAATGCAGCAAATCGTTGACCTTAAGCCCACAGTTCATTGGTCCTGATTCCGGAGTCCAATCCAAGCTCAGAACTATCTCCACCTTCAGTTCAAGGCTTCAAGCATTAAAAAATAAATAAAATCGGATCCTTTATGAAGTACCTACGAATCTACGATGACGCTCGCTCGTCTCTTAAATCAAGTTAAGGTGACCAACTACTTCCCTTCGAGGACTCTGAACTGCCTCACTGGCATTTATGAAGTCAATGACGATGTTGTTGGACACCTATGAAATTAATTTATGTCTATACGCAATTTATAAACTGCAGATTAATAATGCCTCCATGGATCAACTTTAATTAATGACTCTTTAAAGTCTCACTGTCTAAAATCTGTTCATAACAAAGAGGAAGCTTCTCTGGCTTGGTAGTAGTTTGATGTTGCATCTCAGCCGTTAAATAGTTGAGGAGAATTAGATACAATTTCGATACAACCTAGGCCTATATATATATTTGTATTATTTATTTAGTGTGTTTAAATAACTGAGAAGGGAAGCTCTGTACCTGTGTCCACCTATATATATATATATTTATTTGTAGTATTTATTTAGTGTGTTTAAATAACTGAGAAGGGAAGCTCTGGACCTGTGTCCACCTATATATATATTTGTAGTATTCACGCATAGACTTGTAGTAATAAAGGTAGCACTTACATATCTAACTCTGCAATTAATATATTCACGCCAGATTACCTTTGTCTATACAGCATGTGTCTCATTCTGATTGGCCAATTGAAAGTTGAAACTACAAGGGTACCTCAAAACTAGATTGGTTTGACGCGGTTGATGCCTAATTTTCACCACGAAATTTACCATTTTGAAGTAATGGAATGAATTCGTCCAACTGAACACTGCCCTCATTGCTGTTGCCTGGTTTCTTTTACAAGTCAATTTGCACTTTCTTTTCAGTCTTTGAATGAATAAGGGGTATTACAAGTTTACAATGTTGTTACCCCGTCCACTCGTCCAGGAATTACTCTCTACGTCTCTGCGTCTCTATATAGAAAAAACCAAAAGTGGAAAATAAATTTAACATTTTCTTTTCTATTAATCAATCACATCAAATAGAGTTGGGGGTTTGGGGCCGGGAGGAAAGGGTGACACTGGCTTTCCGTAAGGTAAGGTTGGTGGAGCATACCATTGATGACTCATGTGTAACATCCATCAATGTACGAGTCCAATCAAATCAATAGCACACGATCGATAAGATTAATAATCTTGATTTTATTAAGGTAATTGATCCAATAGATCGTAATTAGTCATCTAAAAACTTGTCAACTGACATCAGTTCAGTGGGATTTCCTATTTTTTTATTGGTCGGGTCCCACTTAAGGTAAAATTCGTACGCCACGAAGAATCGACTTGATACCTTGCATCTTGCTTAGTTGGGTAACATCGACCGGCCAATAAAAATGTAAATGGGCCATGAGTATAACAGTTTGTTAAATGGGCTGCTGCATGTACCGTGCCATGTGATCCAATATCATATCTCAAGGGTCAAGTCCCAACTCAACTCCAACTTTCCCAAATGCAAATGGTCGTGGTTACAGTCTTACAGATCAGTTCAACGAAGAACCAATACCTGCTGACGCAGCAGCTTATGTGACGTAAGATTGGAATCTAGTTAAGTTTTACGTTTAACACTCGTAAACGTAAACCACCCTAATTTCTCCTTCTAATTCGTCCCGTAAATCGGTAAATGTCTGTCTACCCACAAGCTGAAACCTTTCGCTCCTCTCAACCCATAAATTTATGCCCTTGCTCTGAAATGCTGAAACCTTCTTTAAGGTATGCCGGTAAGCAACGAATTCATGCAACCCTTGAATTCTTCGCCTTACATTCATGTAGGACTCGTGAAAAAGAGTCAGAAGACATACCAGAATACGAAGCTGGACACCAGGACACATCCTTTTGCTCCCATCCTGTTCCTGTCTATCTATGGATTCAACAAAACCAGTAGTTGCATGAACTCTTTTCTTTTAAGCCTGTATGAACTCGTCGTTACTTGTTAGTTGTTACCAGCATTTCTCTTCGCGTTTCAATCATATTCTTTTTTTTTTCCTTTTTCAACGACCAAAAAGTAGCTTTATCATGCAAAAAAGAAGAAAAAAAAAAACAAAACTTCTTTTTGGGTTATGGTTTTATTATATCATTATATGATACCGTATGTACAAGAGCAGCCGCAACCAAACCGTATTTACGGTCTACCAGCTGATAAGAAGCAAATATCTCATTATAGTATTTTTCAATCAATAAGCAATAATATTCTCGCCGTTGGATCCTCGTTATGTTGGGACCTGGGAGATGTCTGTATAAGGAAGCGGAACATAAGCTGTCGATTTCCCAACCAAAAACCCGATTGCTTCGTCACTCGCTCTTTCCGGCGTTTGTCGTTATGCCTTTCTGCGGGAAAAGCTTTTAATTTTCAATTATATAACTTTAATTTTTCAGATAAATATCTAAATAACTAGATAGTTCATAGATCATAGCTGGTCTCCTATATCCTTGTTTCTTTTGCTCTCTATTAATTTGATTATTTTATCTAACAATTTATTTATTGGTTGAGTGATTTTATTTTAATATCCTGATTCAGTGATTCCAGTCGTCCATAGCACAAGGCCACCACTCTCTTCAAAACGGTTGTTGTTACTACTGACTCTCTCTATTTGGCGTCTCAACAGCTTCTTTTGGGTTGGTTCTCCGTTGAGCTTTCACTTCTTTTCCTCCCTCTCTCTCTCTCCTTACTACGCTCTCTCTCTCTCTCTCTCTCTCTCTCTCTCTCTCTTTCTCTCACTGAAACCTACGAACACCTCACCAAACCGTCCGAGCGGTTGCCGTTGGTTAGGGTTTCTGAGATAACTCATTTTAGGGTATTCCAAGAAAGATCCGTCAATGAGGAGGGCTATCTTCCGCTGTTGCTCTTTCTTTCAGTCTACCTGATGCCCAAGCCTTGTTAGTATACACCAGAAGAAGAGGAAAAAGCTAAGGAGTCAGGTGGGCTTCTCTTCTTGTATTCCTCCATTAGGGTTTAGGGGCTAGATTTCCGAAATGGAGAGGAAGCAGGGGTTCTTCTCGGCATTAAAGGAAGAGGTGGTAAGAGGGTTATCGCCGGCGAGGTCCAGGGCCAGGAGTCCGGCTAGAAGTGCGTCCCCAATGTCTGGATTCCTGAGGCGGAGGAAGCAGTACGTGGCCTATCCTGAGCCGTTGATCGCAAGATCCGGAAGTCTGAGGCCGGTGGGGGAGACACTGACACCATTGATGGAAGGACCTGATCCCGATGGCTCCGACGGTAGTGACTCGAAGAAGGAAGGGTGGGGCCATTGGATGAAAGGCCAGCTCTCCAGGACGCCGTCCGTCTCTTCGTCTCCTTTCAAACGCTCCGATCTGAGGCTTCTACTCGGTGTCATGGGTGCACCTCTCTCCCCGGTCCACGTTAGCTCTGCAGATCCTCTGCCTCACCTTAGTATCAAGGACACCCCCATTGTATGTCTCTCTACCTCTCTTGCGCCTACCCATTTTTCCTTTTTATTTCTTTTAATTACTTCGCGAGTTCTTATTTATGAAATTGTCCTCTTTTCTTCAGTGCTATAAAAAACCATCTCTTCTCTTTTTAATGTGGTTTATTTAGTAATTTAGTGTACAGAGCAATTAGATTTCATTCATTCAATCAATCTTTCGTTTTTTACCTTTTTCTGCTTCAAGTACATGGGATGGGGCTTGTATTCATATCTCGGAGTTTCTGGTTTTTGGAAGTCTAGATCTCCACGAGAGAATGCCTGTTAGGTGCCTTCTTCTATTGTGGTAAAACTTAATGCGGAAGCACTGGTTTTTTTATTTGTTTTGTTTTTTTTATTTTAGCAATCCTTTGTTCTTTGTTTTATAGTTACCATTTTTGTTAGGGAGATTATTTCTATATTTTGTTGGATACTTGGAATTTCTGAGAGAAGGGAAAATGAAAATGGATGTCTCTGTGTTGCGCGCGCTACTTTTAGATGAACTTGGAGTCGAAATATTTGCAGATTTGCGATTTTAAGGCATGCTGTTCATAGCTGGAAAGATTTTATGTGAATTGGGGTGAGGAGCGGGGGGTTCCTTAATGGGCGAATGCCATATAATGTTAGGCCGTGTTGCATAACGAATTAATCCCAATGCGGGTTCTCGACCGTCTACATTACCATTTAGTGAGACCCCTCTGAATCGGGTCAGTGTTTATATTGCAGGAAACATCTTCCGCTCAGTACATATTGCAACAGTACACGGCTGCATCCGGAGGGCAAAAGCTGCAGAGCTCCATTCGCAATGCGTATGCCATGGGAAAGGTCAAGATGCTAGCCTCTGAATTCGAGACAGCAACAAAGGTCATGAAGAACCGGAACCCTTCACGAGCTGCCGAATCGGGCGGGTTTGTTCTATGGCAGATGAACCCAGACATGTGGTACGTGGAACTTGCGGTTGGTGGCAGCAAGGTTCATGCTGGCTGCAACGGAAAGCTTGTCTGGAGACACACCCCTTGGCTTGGTGCGCATGCCGCAAAAGGACCTGTTAGACCCTTACGTCGTGCGCTTCAGGTGAAGTTTTCTCATTTGCTCTGCATCGGCTGTAGTTTGACTTGTTTCTAGCCATCTGATCTAATTCAGTTATGGGTTTCAATGTTCTTCTTCAGGGTCTTGATCCTAGAACCACTGCCAGTATGTTTGCTGATGCAAGGTGTATTGGAGAGAAGAAAGTCAATGGGGAGGATTGCTTCATCCTCAAGCTCTGTGCAGATCCACAGACGTTGAAGGCACGGAGTGAAGGGCCAGCTGAGATAATTAGGCACGTCTTGTTTGGCTACTTCAGCCAGAGGACTGGGCTTCTTGTTCACATGGAAGACTCCCATCTTACCCGTATCCAGTCAAATGGAGGTGATGCCGTCTACTGGGAGACAACCATTAATTCATTCCTCGACGATTACAGACCGGTTGAAGGGATCATGATTGCCCACTCGGGGCGTTCGGTAGTTACCCTTTTCAGGTTTGGCGAGATGGCGATGAGTCACACCAAGACAAGAATGGAAGAGGCATGGACAATTGAGGAGGTAGCATTCAATGTTCCTGGATTATCAATAGATTGTTTTATCCCCCCTGCTGATTTAAGGTGTGGCTCCATCAGCGAAGTGTCCGAGCTACCTCGTGGAGAAAGAGGAAAGGCCATGGCAGCTGCAGCATATCGGGCCAAAGTCGCTGCACTAGAAAATTCACATGATACCAACCTTGATACTGTTGTATGGAAGACGGAAGTCTAACCAGAAATT
Organism: Nelumbo lutea; assembly: GCF_056320005.1. Classification (NCBI taxonomy): domain Eukaryota; kingdom Viridiplantae; phylum Streptophyta; class Magnoliopsida; order Proteales; family Nelumbonaceae; genus Nelumbo; species Nelumbo lutea. The sequence goes on from NC_142684.1 coordinate 124,411,627, forward strand.
AGATAGAGAGGTTAGGGCAAGTTGTTCATACAGGTAGTTAGTTTAAATTGACTTGACGTTACAAGGTTGCAAAGTGACTCGGGAATCATCCGGCATCTGTATATAGAGCATAATCATTCGCAGTCGCAGGTCCTCCTCAGTGCCTGAGCGAATCTTTGTACTCTCCATACAGAATAGGAGTGTTGGGGCTCTCGACTTCCTTGTAGGGGATATGATTGAGCGACGTACGTTTGTTGGAGCAGATGGAGGTTTGTTTTTTCAGTGTACCTTCCATACACGAAGAGAAGGATAATGGTGATACTTTGATGTGTTAAGAGAGACCACTATCCTTTGATGATTCTACTAATTCTCTTGCCTGAAGGCAATCGTCGGCCTTGGGGGCAAGAACCCAATTGGCGGCCGTCATGAGTTGGCACTAATTCTTCTCTATGTTGTCTAGTCTTTTAGATTTGTACCGTGTGTAGGTGTGGTTGTTTGATGTAAAAGTTGTTTTGGGGTGTGGGATCGAAAAGATTTCTCGGAGTTGAGAAAAGGGAAATGGGTTGGTTACTAGGGAGGGGAGGCTGAAGGCTGTAACCAAAATTTGGGATTCTAATATTGGTTTTCGTTATGGATTTGGAATTTCATCCATTCTGCTGAGATGAGATGTAAACACATGTTTTTCATCAGATATTGAATGCTTATAGAATTACACATGTTTGTCTACTGTTTTTTGGGTAGCCGTGAGTTGCAGATGAGTCTAAGCTGTTCCTAAATCTCCTTGAATGCTGACTTGTGACTGCTGAGATCATCTTTGCAGTGTGCCCCTTGCCTGGTTCCGTGATCTTATCATTTCCTTGATGCACGACGCAGGGCAAAGGGGACATCTTGGTTATTAGGAAAGTAGAAAGGCAGGCACTAGGCAGTGTTAATTTGGATTTTTGGATTCCATCTCCACTCGGCAGCAGGGATGGTGGTGGGGCTTTTACATTGCAGGTTTCAGAACTTAATTTGTTTTCTCCCTCACCAAGTCACCCCATCTGACCGCTGCACCCAAAATCCAATTCCGGATGAAAATATAGAAAAATTAGAAATGTAGAGGAGGGGGTTCGCATCGTTTTTAAGGAAAGCTTGCATGAGAAATATCATTGCTTCTCAGGGCACGGGGTTAAAGTCCTCACAAGTACCATCCCTTCCCATGTGGTTTCCCTTTTACCTTTCTTCAGTTTCTGTCTTAATCTGATACGTTTACATGCTTTAGCAGACACTTTCCTACTCTACTCCACTATTATTTATTTATTTATTTTTGTATGTAATATTCACCAAGACAGAGGCGAAAGAAGTTTCCACCCCCATGATGATGATGATGGTACTCCCCCTAATGGTCAAATTCTCCATTGACAAGGGATTTTAAATTATTATTTCTACTTTTTTTTTTTGTAAGTACATTCACACAGGCATGACTATGCCTGGTTCGATCTGGTGGGAGGATGTGACATGGGATCATGGCAATGTATATGAGGGGGTCTCATAAATGTCGATACCAACTTAGACCAACTTTAACCATTGTGCTTCACTTTTCTCTAACCACACCTGCTGCTGTTTTTTCGACCCCCTTTTAAATGTTTTGGGTTTTTTGTGGCTTGTGACTTGTGACTTGGGTGAAAGCAGTAAATGGTAATTCCATTTCAATTCATTTAGGACATCTATGGTTGCTGTAAAAGATAGAAGGGAGGAGTCTACATCTACTGATTTGTCCCTTTCCATATTCTTTTCAGCACATTAAATGGTATTTTCTCTTTTCCTTTTTAATGATTTTGAGGCGTCTAAAGCAAGTCATCCATCTGTACCATTTGCATGTCTTGCCGACTGATAGGATTGATCTAATCCTTGAGATTCTAGTTTTAAATGTTAAATGCTTCTTTTCTCAGTCCAATAGGCCTAAGTTGGTCAATATTAAAATTTGCATCACGTTTACAGTATCAGAGGATGGGATCCTCTGTTCCGTTCCGTTGTGGTTGATGGAGCACAGAATGAGACTGTTATGCCTTTTAATTAAGTTTATTTATTTATTTTATGGGGAATGACATCAAATATCCCCTATAGTTTAATAAATAAAACTGAGTTTCCCAGGATTGAAGGTCACAGATTCTATGTGACTTGCAATGTGATTCGAGCCCCATAGCTTTTACCTATTTTTCCTTCTCATCCCCAGGCCTTAACCCACATACAGATGATAATAATAAAACTATATCTGAAAAGACCCATTCCTCAGTCCGTATATTGTATCAAGCATGGCCAGCAACATCAGTGTTTAATTTGACCAAACTTTGAAGGATTGTTGAAAACTCTGGAGTTGGAAAGAAACTACTTTTTTGTATTTCTATTTTACATTGCTTTTATTCTAATATTTAGTTATTGGTTTATCATCTCTTGTATCCTTCTTTGTCCTTTGGTTTAATGAAGCCGGTTCAGGACTCAGGAGGAGTGGGTATACAGAGATGGCTTACCCATAATTCCGCAAACTAACTGAGCCTCAACTGTACAATCAGGAAAGCGTTGGCATTGCTTGTTTTGTAATTTCTTTTCTTGATTGGTATAAAACTCAGCCTCTTAAAATTTGCTGGTGTATCTACAAATCGAATAGATCTTTTTCCATTTTCTAGACATGTTGTGCATTTCGAAATGTAGATAGGAAGAGCTCCATTTAGGTTTCTCATTTGAACTTTTACTTTATTTGTATTCCGTAGCTCTAGAGTTTAGGCACACCCATAAGGCCATAACAGTCTGCCCAGCCTCCTATTTAGTCCTCCTATATCCACAGTATCGACAGCGTCCACCTGCAGGCTGCAACAATGAATTAAAGCCAGGCCCAGGGGCCAATACTATTCAAATGATGCCCTGAAAATCATGGCTGTTTTAAACCGTTTGCCATCATTACAATTATTTTAGGACCATTTAGGTTTTTAATGAGTGTAATCCATCTAAAAGTAATATAACTGTGCCCAGTTGTTCATGATGCTTCTTCATCTACTTCAGCTCTGCAATGTATTTCTCTCACTCTCGCTTCTGTCGCTTATGATGGACTGTTGCTTGGGATGAACTTCGTCGCTGGAGAAGAGAAAATTGAGGAGGGTGAAGTAGTTGATGTCCTTCCACCTTGTTACACACCCCGAATCCACTGCAAAATGCACTCACACCAAAACCCAAACTCTTAAATTTCATGCACTGACAGTGACAGTTAATCCAACTGTTGGTTGGTGGTTTTGGTCGAGGAAGCAGTTACATTATTTGGAGACTGTGGGAGCACATATCAGCTAATGACGTCTCCCATAGATAGTGCTTATAGCTCTTCTTCCATCTGCCAACTGGGGCTGCTATAGTTTCTACGTTAGGCTTTCTTTTAATACAAATAGACAAATTTTTTTTTTTCATAAAATGCTCGATTACAGACGCAGATAGTACAAGCAGAAGAATTATTGGCTCTACCTGATCGAAGGTATTGTGTAACGTATTTTTCAGTTGAAATTTAAGGTTTAAAATTAGGGTTTAAAAATTCGGGAGTTTAAGTTTTAGGGTTTATGGTTTAGTGTCAGGGTTTAATAAGTTTAGGGTTCAAAGTTTTAGGAATTATATATAAAAATCAAGAGGGACTCGGATGCTTTTGTCCCACCAGGGTAGCAGCAAAGATGTACTCCGACTAGTACAATCAATAAAAGTAGAGCAATAATGGTGGCTCAGTTGGTAAGCCTTGTGGATTATTGTAGAAGAGATTGGGGATCAATTGTTGTTGCCAAGCTCGGCTTCGATGAACAGCCTTTACAGTCTTGCATTGGAAATATATCCGTACTTATGTATTTTATTTCATAGAGAGATATTCCCAATGCAAAATTGCAAGAAGCTGTTTGAATAATGTGAACATGGGCTTGCACTAGGGTTTGAGGGGTTATAGGTATGGGGAATGGGCTAGCTCCGTTGTGCAGCCCCAGAAAAAAAAAAAAAAAGAAAAACACTATCATGTGATTTTGAGTTCTCTTAGGCGTGGATCCATGATGACTTGATTTTACTGGGTTCAGACATAACGTTATCAGAATGTCTTCACTTTCAACATAGCCCAAACAAAACATGGGCAGTCTATTTTGTTCTATTTTGAGTGATTTTAAGTTTGTGACGAGTGATGACATGGTAAATTCGGAGTTAGGCCCCAAGCCCCCAACCCCATTGCATCTGGCATACCTCACCTACTGTATTCAATCCCTGCCCCCATCCATTTAATCTTTACAAAAATATGTAAATAAGAAATGGGAGCATATTGGGTTTGAGGATATAGGGCCCATAGATGGGTCTGGAGCCCCAAGATTTTGCCTCGCGTCTAGGATTCCAAAGGTTCAAGTCCCACCAATTGAATGAGTCCCCAACTACCACATTGGCTAAGATAAAATCCTACATCCTATAGTTAACACTCAACTGAGCGTATAGATTTTTAGCCCACTTAATTTCTTAGGTGGGGCCGATCAAATGACTTTTTCCGGCTGTAGGCCCTTTCTACCCAAATTTTATATTTTATCAATAAACATTCATCATAAGAAAATTGCAGTTTTGATGAGTTAGTGTGCAAAGGCCAAAGGTCCAGAAAGAGCTAAAATTTACGACCCTATGCACAACTGATGGTGTGGGGACTGGGGAGTGTCCAATTAGGGGAAATCTTATGTTATTATTGCAAATGGACAATACTAAACAACTCATAACCTCAAGAATTGGCACAACAAACAATCCCTGATCAAAGTTTGGTATTTTGTGAATTGAAGGTCCGTGACACACCCTAGCATGTTTGTTCTTGGATATAGAAGAATAAAATATCATGTACAAAGGTGTCTATTACATATATTGGGTTGCCACCTCAGCTACCTCGTATGAAAGTTCTGAATAAATAACCTTTCATGACTAAAATTAGCCTTTTCCATTTAAGCCCGTTATTCTATTGCTAAATTGGGCCTGCGAAAGATAAAAGGTCCAAGGGTGGGTTTGTATTGCTTTTGAATATCACTGCTCCACACAAGCCCAAGCACTAGCACTTGCATGGCGCTTAAAATTTTAGTACTATGCTGAATTGGGCCGCCTGGAGGTTTAGACTTCACACTGCCTATAAGTCCAGAGCCGCAAATGTTGGAGGCTCGGCCTTTTTTCAGCACCGGTTGGTTTCGGGTTGTAAAAAATCATAAACCAATGGCTCAGGTCAGTTGAAAATAGGAACCAAACCGACTTAGTAGTTAGTAGTTAGTTCCTACTTAGTTCCTACTTAACTAAGTTGTCTCTATCCTAGTTACAACCTAACTTAATTTTTAGTCTTCTAGTTAGAAATGACATTAATGGCAAATATTGTAAGACAACTAGACAAGGAATTTTTTTTGGAAAAGTTAAAAAAAAGAATCCAAGGATCCTAGTTTTTATGGTCTTTTACACCAAATAGGCAACCAATTACAATTAGAATTAGGTTTCTTGAAATACACAAAATTCAGTTTTCTTTCTCTAATACAGTTTGACTTTCTATTTTCTTGATAACTTCTATTCTAACTTGGTCTGCCCCTACCAATTTCAGTCTTCTTTCTCTAATAGAATTAGGTGTCTGTTTTTACATCAAATTTCAATCTTCTTCCTCCAATGTACCAATTTATTACCATGGTTGAACTTAGAGTCGAAACTGACCCAAACCGATCCAACCCGACTCAAACTGACCAAGTCGATTTTGCTTAGCTCAAGGTTGATTTTAATTTCAATTTCAGGTAACCCGACCAGGTCGAATCGATTGAAAAAATCTCAGTAAACTGACCCAACCTGATCCGTGAACAGTCCTATTTCTGACAGAAGGTCCAATTAAGTTAATGGGCTGGGCTAGGTTTGCATAGCAGTCAGTAGCTAGTTTACTTTATTGTAGGAGTCTTGAATTGGGTATGTTTCATTAGGTCATCAGGGTTAATTATTTATAGGTTTACACCAATAATTGTCAATTGTGTGCTGTGTACTGCCTTTGATTATTCACAAAAGAACTCTAATAAGGATGCAACTTAAGACCCTAATAAACCTATATTTAGTAGGCATTGTGTATATGTAAGAGTTTACATATCCTTAATATAGTATAACTTGCTCAATTTATGGCATCTAAAATATCAACCACACACGAGTTAGAACAAACAAACTTGTATCTCCATTCAAAATTCACTTCACACAATGTCAGAATTCTATCTATTGCAGAGTAGCATTTCCTTGATGGTTCAGGCCATTAAGAGGCCTTGTTCACTTTCCATCTACCTGTTCAAGAAAAGCTTAAAGCCAATTCTAAGGAATAATAAGTGGGTTTTCTATCCAAATGCAATTGATCCAAGTCTTCAGACATGTCTAGTTTCCTGTACGTCCAATGCACACACTGTTGTGCCTTTTCTTGCGGATCAGAACTTTCTCAACAAGGAATTTGGCTCAAGAATAAAGAAAGTGAGATAAGAAACGTTGATTTGGATTTTTTCACAAAGCCAAATCCAAAGTTGATTTGGATTTTTCAACTTTGATGTTAGTAAGATTTGTAGTGTCTTGGAGAGTGATTCAAAAAGCAAATTTAATAATTAATACGGAAAATTGCTTAACATCTAAGTCTTGAATAAAAAACAAAATGTAATGTATAAGTTGTAAACAAAATGTTACCCAATACTTGTGGTGAAAACAGAGAGCTCATCCTGGGCCTTGGACCCATGATAAACGCAGTCAGTCAAAAGATGGGCCGGGCTTGGGCAATTCAAAACGAAGTAAGGTTCAAGCAGATGCTGCCATTGTTTTCTATATATGATTTTGTAAAATATACATGTGACTATGTAGTTGGGTACATGATGATCTATATGCTCTTTGAGAACCACTGCACTAGCTGATTATTCTGCAAATTTTGGGAAATATAAGGTGACAATTTGGTGACTACAAATATATCCACCCCCTAGAACCACACAAGATATGTACTCAGTGCTTTTTGAAATTGCTTTCTCCAATCCCTAGTCTTATCGGTGTACTTTTATATTGATGACGTTTTACACTGTGATCATTATACTTTGGAAAAGCGTGATGTGATTGGTGTAAAGTTTTATATCAACTTTATCAATGTAGTATTTACATCAATAATCGATATAAAACTTTACATTATTCTTGATTTTACCAATTCCAAACACAACCTAAAAGAGCCATACAGCACCGAGTCTTCTTCCTTCAGATTCCTCATTCCGTCCTGATAATGAAATGAGCCCTGTCGATTTTAAAAAACTGCACTTCAACTGTTGTGAAAAGAAAAGTAAAGAAAAGAAAAGAAAACTCAGAATTTTAAGGGAGATAGGTCCAACCGATTCACTTTGGAATGTCACATGTAGAGCAATTAGGGTTTGTTTATAAATCATGGCATCACGTGAATCGCATAGTTGTGCGAGTTATGGCCCAACAGCATCAAAATATGAAACACGAACCAAGAGAAGCCAAACTAGCAATCAGACAGGGACATCTTCATTTCTGCACAATGGAGATTGGAGAAGACATTAAGTGCCAGTTTGGTGAAAAACCTAAAATGCCGGAATTTATTATTTACTTTCACCCCCTCCCCCTTCCCCCAAAAATTGCTTTCTGCTCAAACTTCTTTTAGGTTGTGCTTGGTTTAAAAGAAAAGGCAGAGAAAATAAGGGAAAGGTAGGGAAAACTGTAGAAGGCCTCAAGCTTTTTCATACCATTTCTTTCAAACCAAACACGGCATCAGTGACTTTTGTAGAGCAACTGAACCAAAGCTTTACCGCACCCAAAGAATAAGGTTATGGAAAATTTTCTTTTCAAGTCGCAAGTTTTTCATCTATTTACTAAATTCACAAGAGTATTTATATGTACACCTTCAGGTTCGACATGTTGTCTGTCTGAAGCCTTGCATTGCATTGGATTCCTAGTTTTGTGGGTCAAAAGATCCTTCCACCCATATTTACTTTTCATATGTGCCTTGTTGGTGGTGCAGGATTTCACCTGTTTTACATTTGTACAGTTTGGTTGGAAGCTTCGGCAGGTGGAAAGTAAACTATTGTATTTTCTTAATTTACATTTCTATTTCGTGGAAAGACGAGCTCTCGTGGGAAATGAAGCTTTTTTGTCTTGATTAATGATGAGGGTGGATTTGGCCCTCTAATCACATTGTGACAGATGGCATCTCAGAATAGCTATATGACACATAAACACCACCTAAGTGATGATTTGGAGTCCCAGATTATGGCTCGTCTTTACCCCGACCCGGAGACCTGCCTTTACGCCGACCTAGCGACCTCGACCACAACTTAGGTCGGCTTGTAGCACCTCGTCCAGGGTCAACCTATAGCACATCGTCACTGGCCGATGTAATCACGACGTGAGGAGCGACCTCCCTCGAAGGCTTGCCAACTTGACTGGGGACTAGGTGATGACTTGCGAGATGTGCTAGCCGACAAATTCAGCATGCATATCCTAACGCTCCCAGGTTTCTTGGAAGTTGGCCCATGTACCAAATGTTCTGGAGGATGGTTAACATGCATGGCAGTTACCTCTCAGGATATCAGACTAGTTACGCCCGACCTCTCGGAAATCTCGAATGTAGTGCGTGAGGACCAAACCAAACAATGCCTATATAAAGGCACCAACCCAAAATGACACAAGAGAGAGGCGAGTAAGCACATTCTAGCTCTCATACTTTATGATTTTTTAGCTCGCGATTTACTACGAGAGTATTAACTTAATCATCGGAGTGACCTTGCCAGGTTAGCCACCCCGAGTCCTCTAACATTCATTCCTTGCAGGTTTCTCTAAAGAGCTACCTAGCTCAACAATCAACCCAGCTCGGCACCCAATCTACCCCCAGTTCAGCCTAGTCAGCTTAGCATCCAAGTCCTCATCCAGCAAAAATCCTCTACTTCGGCCTTTGAGTCATCGGCCACCTGGAAGTAGTCCGAACAATAGAGTGCTACCAAAAAACCCTTATCGTTTGCGGGAAACGCTACAAGAAGCTAAGTTCTCACCTCTAAAAAGCTAAGTCCTTATCTTCCAGAAAGCTAAGATCTCACCTTTTAGAAACTAAAGTTCTCACTTTATAATTTCCATTTTTCATAAACTCAAAGGCACTTTTGAGCAGCATCAACACAGAACGAATACCGATTACTGGGGAGAAAAAATATCTGTGATGAACATGGAGAACTCCTCTATGACAATCAGACAAGTTTAGGTCGAACTCAGCATCACCAATGCCCCAGATAAATACCTCGCTACCGCATGTGAACGCCCTTTTCCCTGTAGTAGAGCCATCAGCAGTTCCCGCCAAATCGAAGCGTGACAGTTCCATGAGACGAAGCATGAATTTCTAGATGTGATCATGGGAGCAGCTCGACGTATTCATGTCGATGTAAAATAGGCAATAGTAGAATGACCTTTACAACTAGCAGTCTGGCGACAAGCACCTCGAAGTAAGGTTGTCCCCGTAGGTCGAGATAGTCATGGTTCCCGCAGGAAGTTGATGGCCAACAGACTAAACGGCTCTAACGATTTTATTTTAGCCTGGATAAGCCTCATTAGTCTTCTTCGCAAGGTCTCCCCTAAAGATTGAACCCTTCGCGGCTCCCGTAGGAGTTAGCGGCCTACGAACTATGCAAATGCCCTTGTGGGTCAAGCCCCTCAAAGCTCCTGAGCGAGTCGGCGACCTACAGTTAGTAGATCTTCTCCCGTAGGTCGAGCTCCTTGTGGCTTCTTGTAGGAGTGGATGACCTGTGTCATTATGAGGCTGATGCAGTGCAACCGTGGCCTTGAACTGCCGACTCACATCAACAACAACATTATGCCCTTGCAACGGGGGGGGGGGGGGGGGCAGAACATGTACGCCATGGTCTTGCAAGCACTCACCCAAGAAGATAATCCCACGAGATGACATAGAAGCAGCCATATGAGAAGTTATTACAGAATGACCACCTGTGTAGGTGAAAGGTCAGGCCACACATCAACCAAATAATATTAAGTAGAGTGGACTACAAAGTCGTTCCCAAAACCTGAGACCTAGTCGCCCCTTTCAGCATGGGCAAAGTCAAGAATAAGGAGAATGGACTACGAGTTGCTCCCTAGGCCTAAGGGTTATCGTGGCGAGCCGACAGAAGAACTCACAGAAGAACTCAACACCACACAATACCCAGCCGCTTCGGCATGGGCAACCTAAACCCTAGTCGCTTCAGCAAGGGTAACCTAAACCCCAGTCGCCTCTCCAGCATGGGCGAAATAAAAATGCGGTACTCGTTCATTGGTGTGCAAACATGTCGGATACATTCCCTATAGTGTTCGCACCCCTTGGCTTACATCGACCTCGGATTATTCCTAACTATGCCTAGCCCACCAGTTCGTCACCTCGGATACATTCTCTTCACGGTCGACCTCCACCTTGGTTCCTAGCTCTGCATCGAACTCGTCGGCTACTCTTTTGAGAACGAGCTCGAGAAACACTATGTCAAAGTCTACCTAGGTGAAGCAACCTGATAAAACAACCAAATAGAACCCTTTCTTGAGGACGGCATGATGAGCTTCGCTCTTGAAGTACTTACCTGGACTGTAAAACCCCTTGATGGTCGCATCCCTAATAAGGTAAATGCCCTCGGGGTACCTGCTCCACCTCTCCTCGAGCAAATAAATTCACTCTCGTGCCCTGATAATCAAGATGGCAAGGTCCTACGTAAGGCTGCAAACACTTGGATTCTTTCGACCTGAGAAGCAAATTGGACCAACACTTATGACTACGAGCTTATCGAATCACTCACTCCGGGCCAAAAGGAGCAATCTACTCCCTTCGCCAAGCTACTTTCAACTCGAGAGTGGGGGGCAATTGATGAGGGCAGATTTGGCCCTCCAATGACATTGTGACAAATGGCATCTTAGAATAGCTAGATGACACCTAGACACCACCTAAGTGATGATTTGGAGTCCTAGATTGTGGCTCATCTTTACCTCGACCTGGCAACCTGCCTTTACACTGACCTAGTGACCTCGACCACAACTTAGGTCGATTTGTAGCACTTCGTCCAGGGTCAACCTGTAGCACCTCGTCACTGGCCGAAGTGACCTCGACGCGAGGAGTGACCTCTCTCGAGGGCTTGTCGACCTGACTGGGGACCAGGCGGTGACCAGCGAGATGTGCTTGTTGACAAATTCAACATGCATATCCTGACGCTCCCAGGTTTCTCGGAAGTTGGCCCACGTACCAAATGTTCCGGAGGATGGTGGACGTGCATGGCGGTTACCTCTGAGGATCTCAGACCAGTTAGGCACGACCTCTCGAAAATCTCGGATGTAGTGCGTGAGGACCAAACCAAACAATGTCTATATAAAGGCACCAACCCCAATGACACAAGAGAGAGGTGGGTAAGCACATTCTAGCTCTCATACTTTATGATTTTTTAGCTCGCGATCTACTACGAAAGTAATAACTTAATCATCGGAGCGACCTCGCCGAGTTAGCCACCCTGGGTCTTCTAACATTGATTCCTTGCAGGTTTATCTGAAGAGCTACCTAGTTTAGCAATCAACCCAACTCGGCATCCAATCTACCCCCAGCTTGGCATCCAAATCCTCATCCAGTAAAAATCCTCCATTTCGGCCTCTGAATTGTCGGCTACTTGAAAGTAGTCCGAACAACTGGGTATTACCAACAAAACCCTTCATCAGTTACCAAGACAATAAAATAAAGAAAAGAAATAAATCTGAACTTCTGTCACACCTAAATCGTCATTTCCACAATCTCCATTCTCCGATATCTATAGAATCCGGTGTGGGTAATTGCCCCATTGAAATTTAAAAAAGTTTTGCGGTTAAGAAGAAATTTGAAATTATTTACAATTGCCCCCACTCAATTATATAAGAATAACTTGTATGACACATGCATTCAAGTTAAATCTGAAATTAGAATAAAATAATAAGAAGTTACATAACTCTTATACCCTCTTAAGCATTAATTACCCTTGAAACGTAAAGAGGTCATCTATTAAGTTTAGTGTTGGAAGAGGTAGTTAAAATATGGAAGAGTAAAACCAGGAGTTCTTCCTTTTATCTCTGTTCATTCTTGAAGAACGAAAGACACTTGATTTTGTTGATGTGTTTTCTCCTTTAGGGTAAGGTTCAAACTCCCATACAGGTCTATACTTCCATGGGGTTATTGGCTTGTATCTAGCTTCATTTTTGTTTTTTCTTTTTATTTTAATTTCTTTTACAAACTGGTTTAAAAGAATTGGTTTAAGGCCAACCTACCCCCTGAACCAGGTCGACACCAAAATACCCACTGTGTGGGCATATCGGGAGTCACAGATATGGCTCGATATGTTTTAATATTTTAAACCTTGCTTCAGAGTGAGATCTTTCACTTGATGTTTTACAACTCTTAGTTTCTCTATTGGGCAGAGAGGTTCTCATGCATTTGTGGTTTCATAGTTATGCAACAATTGTCCTAACTGTTTATGTGTTAGGAATAATGTTTTCTTTCTTTTTTTTCTTTTTTAGGATAAAAAGATAATCCATTTGAAATTCTCAACATTGTTTGTTAATAAGCCTTCAAACTTGAAAATTATATTTAATTCTATTTTTTATCACAACTTGTTTAAGGTAAAAATATTTTAATTTCAATTTTTTTTTGTTTTAATTAATCAAATGTTATGACTAAATTGTTGTTATTATAATACTTGGCCTTGCTAATGAAAGATCATTGATCCACCACTGGTCAAACACCCACTAAATTAATTGACCGAATTGGGCTACAACATTTTGGAAGGACGCACAAGGATCGTGATTCATCCGTTCGTTCATTTATCCCTATGCTTGTTTTGGAGACACCCATAAAATATGAGTTTTCAATTTAACCATTCGCTTGTTAATTGTTTTCTGACTAATGATGCTTCTGTAATTAGTAAGGGTCGGGTCAGAAGAAATCTGTATTATTATTAAAAGTGTATTATAGTTTGAAATTTTATTTGATTAAAATGCTTCAATTATTTGATCATGTAATTTGAACTACTATAGTTTTTCTCATTCAATTTTTTTCTCATGAAGTATTTCCGTTACTTCATTGGATATTATATTAATTTGACATAATAAAGAAAAATAATTTTGATAAAGAATAATTATTTTTATTGATTATATAAATAAAATACAAATTTAAAACCATTACAAAATGAAAACACATATAACAAATAAAAAACATTTGGATAATATATATATATATATAACTTTAAAAATATAAAAAAATTGAAACTATATTATTTAGGGTAAAAGACTTAAACCTCATTTCATATTTATAACTTTCCCTTCAGGAAGGGCTAAAACCTCCCAACACTTGTTGGGTGATGTCAAGAGACGAAGTGACAAACACCTCCCCTTTCTTATGAAACCATCAAGATCCCTTTGAACATGATAATGATATCATATACTGGTAAATTTTTTGAAAAACCCAATTTTGCCCCTTACTCAAAACCAAACCCCAATTGAATTTTCTTTTTCTTTTCACTTAGTTTATTGAATTATCTTTTCTCATCTCTTATCCATGCGTGCCCTACAAGCAAAATTACATGAAAGGAAGGATGGCACCATGGAATTGTAAATTCTGGTGCAAAGTTACATTACAGGTAGAGTTGGCATCGTCAATTGATGAAATTCCTATTGGTTTCTTTATGTTTTACCTAATAATACATTGTGCAATTTGTGTTGTCCTTTTTTTTAATATTAGATTAGTGATTGTAATTTCCGTTGTTTCATTACTGGACATAAATTTGTTCTTAGTTTACAACTGGGCTTTCATTGGACGATTGAGAGCTTCCTCGAGGCGTTGCAGTCGAAGAATCAAGACTCTTGTATTGTCCATTAAAGCTTACAACTTCAATTTTTTCTTCAGCTGAATTGCATTCACAACGATAATGTCTTATTGAAATTAACAAGCAAGACTTAAAAAGGGGAACCGTGCATATCTTATTTGAAAACTTAAAAAATAATGAAGAGTAAAAGTGTCTTTCCATTGGTTCTGTTAAATATAAGGGCATCCTATTCTAACTATTCTAATAGGAGAGGTTTAAGTCCCAGTAGAAATCGTAGGGGAGCTCTAAATCTTTTACCCGTTTATTTTACTATCATCATTATTATAAAAATTACCACTTCTAAATTATCTAATCATCAGCAAGCCATATACAGTATTGTTAAATATAAACCTCTCAAAAATCAAAATCATACTTCATCAAATATTCGAAGTGTCTGTGTTTGGGTGAGAGACAGCCAGTAACCCGTAAATTTTAATCAATCAAAAAGTAAAGTAATCATATTCATACATAGACAAAGCCCGAAGGATCTTTCCAGAAAAAAATAAAATAAAATAATAATAATAACAAGGGCAGGCCACGATGACCTCAATAATTCCGTCTCTCTCTCAAGTCTGAACTACCCAGGTCTCTAGAGGAACAAGCAAAGCAAAACACCCCATCCAAGAATAAAGCTTCCTGCCAACTTCTGCACGCTGCACAGTTTCTCCTCCGCTCCGCTCTGCACCAAAGGAAAACCAGATTAATTCAATTGAAGAAAAAAAAAGAAAACTTCTGGACCTCGAAATTGTAGATCAGTGTTGGTACTTTCTGCCAACTGGCGACAGCTCCCTTCAGACAGCTGATTTTCTTGGTGTGGGGCATTGGTTAGATGAGTTTCGGCTCCACACCGTTGGATATCAAGGTCCATCTGACGGTGTGGAGGCATAATAGGCGTATCAACACCACAAGGTGAATAAAGCACCGACATTAGAGCCGGTAACATCTCTCTTAATTGGAATCTGAGAGTGCAGTACAGACTCGGACTCATCAATGTCTATGTAGCACCACGAAAGCACGTTAAAGCAATTTTGGCCATTTTCCTTCCCTCTCGAAAATTAGCCGACACACTGCACGACGCTGTCCCACCCTGACCCACTCCCCTGGCCTTGGGAAAATGTGAAGCACCAAGCACAAACAATCAATGGCTTCCTGTTGTTAGGAATAGGAATTAGGATATAGGAATGAAGGAAGCTTCCCGATCTATCTACAGTTCTACGCTCTCCAAGAATTTTATCTATTCCCCAACCGGCCACCCCACTGAAGAACCCCATCCCGATTCCCGACACAGTTCTTTTAAATCGAAAGAAAATCAAAATACAAAATTTAAAGGTGAAAAAAAAAAAGCATGGCCAGATCTGATCTGAAATTCTGAATGTAACGGTCCAGATCACATCTAGCATTGCAGCTAGCGCATGTCAATAGTAGCAAAGAAAGGGTAACCAGAGAAAGTAGATACCACGTCGGCCGCCTGAGATGGTCCGGGAGAGCCAATGTCCTGAGTAGGAGCCTCTGCCGGTGGTGCAGGTGGACTGAGTGCCTTTGGCGACGGAGCGGGAGCAATATGCTTCTTCGTCTTCTTCTTGCTAGGGGCCGGTGCGGGCACCTCCGCTGGAGGGGCGGCCACCGTTGCCGGAGGAGGAACCACAGGCGGACTGGTGGGTGCGGGCACCGGGGGAGGCAATGTAGCAGGTGGAGAGCTTACCGGTACCGGAGTCGCAGCCGGTGGCGGTGTAGCAACTGGAGCGGGAACAGTCGGGGTAGGTGGAGCAGCCTTAGGAGCTGAAGCGGGTGGAGGAGATGAGACAGCGGTAGGCGGTGCGGCAGTGGGAGCCTTGACAGGAGGCAGGGTAGTAGGTGGTGTTGGAGCAGTTGTGGCAACCGTTGGGGAAGCAGCAGGGGTAGTTGAAGTTCCAGGGGAGGTGGTGGGCGCAGCAGCTGGGGATTGAGCGCCTACGCCAGCTACGGCAATGCAGACGAAGGCAAGAGCGAAAACACTCTTCCGACCTATCATTTTGTTTTGTTTTGTTTTCTTCTCTCTCGTACTCGCAGTCGCAGCTGCACTCAATGTGCGATCTCGCCGTATGACCCAACAAGGTAAACTAGGAGAGAGAAAAGGAAAAGGAGTGGAGAGAAGTGGAAGAATGAGGAGAGAATATATAGGCGTTATAAGTAGGGTTTATTATTTAAGAAAGGTAATTCGTGCCAGAGAAGAGATGGGGGACGGGACGGGACCCATTTGCCCATTTGGTGGAGATAACTCTCAGGAACAAGTTTGCGTGGGTATGTGGCGCCCCAGCCCAGACTGTCAGAGGACCCGACCCCCTTGTCCTTGTACAACGTCTTGTTTGTAGCATATCCGGAATTCGTAATTCGTGGCTCGTGGTGAGTCCTCCACCAATCCACCCTCTCCCTCACCAAGCAAAATAATATCACAGACCTGGGCTTACCACGTCATCAGGTCGATCCATTAGCATTATTACACGTAGCATACGAAATCATTCTTCTTACCCACCCACTCTTCAGACTGACGTAAAATCCCCTCCACCCCGATCTACCTGTCATGATTCCATTTCTCCTTTTTCGGTGTATTCCCTTATTATTTTTCTTTGATTGACAACTCTCTGGACTCTGGAGTGGAAACCGAGAAAAGGGCACATCTTCCTTGGCAAAAAAGCCCATATTGAAGGTTTTAAGTGGGGCCCATTCCAATGGAGGTTACGAATGGGATTACAACACGTAAGACTATAATATATCAATCATTGGTTGTTGTGGGGGGTACTTCAACCATTGGTTCAGTGTGCATTCACTGTTAAGCCAGCTGCCAGCGCACCACGTGGGACCCACAGTTGGTTGTTACCGTGAGACGACCCACTCACCCATGAACCCCCCCAAAAAAAAGAAGAAAACGGTTCTATCTAGAATCTTTTTGGCAAAGCAAGAAAAAGTACTTTCTAGATCTTACGAATTCAATATAGAATTTTTTTCCTGTGAAAAAAGAAATAAATATGAAATTGAAGAGAGAGACATAAACGGTAAAGATTTGGAAGGAGCAAAGATAGTTTTTATACATAGAGAAAAGAAAGAGATGTAGGTGGAGGGTCTCCTGCTTACCAGAGACCAGAGATGTGGCAGACTGGCAGTGAATAAGGGGATGGTAGAGGGTCAAGTTGGGCTAACGGTCACAATTTTCGCGCAGCATACTGTTTGGTTGGTTTGACGTAAAAGAATGAACATGATCTATTTAAGGATTGGACTGTTTAAGGAAATCTTTGTTTCGTTTTCTTTATATATGTTTAGCTTTCTGCCTAATCACGAAAATAGAACCAATTTTTTTTTTTTTTTAACTTTTCATATTTGTATTTGTACTCCTTCCAAACTGAGCCTTAAGGGCACTGGAGTCACAAATTAGCAACGGAGTATACGTTTGCTATTTGCATGATCAGAATACCAACTTCACAAAATCTCTCTGCTGCATGGGCTTATGATCAGGGTTTATGGGCTTAGAGAGAGAGAGAACAGTTTTATTGGAATAAAAATTAGCTATTAAAAAAGGAAATACTGCTGAACTTGTTGAGATTGTTGATTTTTTTGGCCAAATCCAACTATGGTAATGCAGGCTATAACTCTGGCTTTGTCCCTTCCGTGGAGCACTGGAATTTGGACACAGCTACAAATCCTAACCCGCACCTCAAATTATGGTGGCAAGTTTTTTCTTTTTTCTTTTTTTTAAATCCTACATTTGCTTCATGTTTTTGTTTTAAATTTTGAGGATTTTTTAATACTAGCTATATTTTGTTTTTTATCAATATATTAATTAATTATAATGCATTTTATTCGCGTAAACTAAATTTTGATATTTGTTTTACATTTTAATGCCGTTGCATATTTTTATAAAATCATTTGAATGAATAGTTGAATAGAAATGATAAGTAATATATCTTGGATGGTATTTGATAAAACTCAACTCTTAACTGTAAAGAGAAAAAGATTTGAATGTGGTTCTAAGTCCTCAAGGTTTTGAAAAATCGTGATATACTTTATGGCTTGTATATATACGTTTGAATACAACTAAACTATTTGAATATCTGAATGAACGCCTTATAACATCTGAAAATAGCCCCGTTTACAAATCTATCCATGTAAAATGGGAGGAGACTATATAAATATGGAATTTAAAATCAAGGGATTAGCTCACCATTCATGGTGGAAATAAATCGAACTTCAAACCAAGGTTTAAAGTATCAGAAATGTAAGGTGTATCGGAAAGATAATTTTAAGAGACGTATCGGGATATACTTTGGATACATATAGATACAAATGAAAAATCAAGATATGCATAAATACGTTAAAAAACTTAAATAAATCCTAAAAATATATTAATAGCGACATTTACAAGTTTTATATGATTGTAAATAAGTATTTAAAAGTAAAAAATTGTAATTTAATGGTCTATATAAAATTCAAGATAGCGGGACACACTTAGTAACTATTCACAAAAGATGGAATAATTAAAACGTGAAAAACAAAAAAAAGAACTAAAATGTATATTGATATATATTAGTTTCAAAACAATCAATATAATTCATCTTTATATTTATTAATACATAAATGTTAATAATTAATTCTAACATTTATTGATAAGCATACACCGAGAAAACGAGAAAATTTATTTAACAATAAAAATGCATTAACCTATAAGAAGTAAATGGGTGTGGCTTAGTGGTGAACCTCTAGTTGTTAAAGCCTAATGTCCAAGGTTTGAATCTTGCTATTGCTAAGTTTATAGTTTTATACTAACAAAACGAATTTAATGAGAATGAGGGTTATTAATTAACGAAACTGATGAGAAGATAATTCCAATTAGGCGCTAAAATTGAAATTCAAATTTAAATTACGAAATTTTGAACCTTGCTTCCAAATTTTTTATATATATACATATATTAATAAATTATTTTTATATAATAAATACTATATAATACTTTTATTTTTATATGAATGATAATAAATAATATTTATTAATTCTTAAATATTTTTGTGTAAAATAAACAATAATTTATATATATATAATTTTTATTTGAACAAATTTCTTAAAATACCCCTAAGGTTTAGAAAATTGACTAACTATACTCCTATTGTTGCAGTATTATCTTAAAGGATCCCTACCGTTTCTACAACTATACTCAAGCCAGAGAAGAGATTCATCATATCAGATCTCGATCCTTTGACAGAGTACTTCTGTAAAGTTTCTATGTTCAGCATCACAAAGGAATTCAATGCGTGAGAAGCTAAATCAATCTCAAAAGCATTTAGCTGCATTGAAATTGATGCAGCACGAACTGGGCACTCCTAGCTGGCTGCTGACTAGCTCCTAACTGGCAACGGACGGCAACTGAGAGGAAGAAGATGAAGGATTCTCGGGGGATTTGCCTGACGAGAATACTCTGAATCTTAAGTTAGAACGTTGGGGGAGAAAGCAAAGAGTGTAGGTCGTGCTGGATCACTAAGTTTTCAAGATTTGCTCGAGAGCAAGTAAATTTCAGATAGGAACTCAGATGTTCGAGAGAGAGCTTGCCTTTAACTAGGGAGCTCTTATATAGGCGTTCTTGTAAAATCGGGTGTAACTGCCACTAGGCTTTTATAGCAGCCATTACCTGCCAAGGCTACGTAGGTGATCGTTGCAAGGTACCACCCAATTGCATGGGTGACATGTCTCAGGAGGACATGCACGCCACCATCTGCCGAGAGACGTGGGTACAGTTTGCCGAATGGACAGGGACTACGCGGTCAGTCAAGAGACATGACACAGTTTGACGAGTACGGTCTTGTCAGATAGAAGCTTCCTTGAGAGCATCACGTTGCTTAGTCGCGAGCTACCCTGTCACGCAACGAGCTATCTTGTCGTGAGCTACTTCGTAGCGAGCTCCCAGGGGTACTTCTAGGTGACCCTCATCGGGACTGCCTTTGGGCCAGTCTTTCTGCCTAAGTGTTGGAGCGAGCTGGTTACCCTAGCTCGCGAGTTGGGATAGCCTTGGAGTATTCCCTTTCGGTAGCACAGGGGACCTCAAGCTCGCGTTGTGGCGAGCTCCCCCTATAGTGAGCTATGACGTAGCGGTTGTCTTGCAAGCTCGTTACCTAGTTGCAGTCAGGTTGCGGTGCTGAGCTATTACTCTTGTTGAGTCAAGTCAACATGTCATTGTCTCAAAAGGTTGAGTCAAATCATCATCTATCAATTGCTCCCCACTCGTCGGGCTAAGAGTGCTACCTTAGTGTAAGGAGTTCATGAAGTAGGACAGGTGGATTTGACCATAGTTCAAACTTGATTGACTACCCGCATTAAATGTGTGCACAGAAGTCAAGAGATTTCTGACATTTCGAATGCCGAGAAACACGCCGAAGCTGCTCTTAACTCTGGATGTCATGTACCCATCATTACCTCAATCATGGGAGACGTGCAGCCAGTCACACTTTGGTTTCAAAAGGCATGCGGTCAGCTTGACTGTGAACTATCAGATCTGTCTCAATCTAGGTCGTTGATCTAGGGGCATAGTGGTTATAAATAAGAGGGCCCCCAGGCCTCATTTTCTCCCCGTCGCGGCTTTAAGCTTCTACACAACCTACCAAACAGGGTTCCCACCTGGAAGCGGGACTATTTTGTGGTCTATAACCCCGAGGGTGGCCCTTCCCAACTTCTTGGAGGGGCGCCATCCAGGACCCCGGGGCTAAGTTGGACTGTGAAACTCGAAAAACGTTGTTGTCATGGGCAGCTGTAGGCCTTCTCTGTTTAGATTACTTGACCGAGGAGAAGCTCGCGTAGGTTGGCCTGAGCCTGGGTAGGTTGCCTTTTAGGTCGTGTAGTGCCTTGTAAAAATATATCATATGTGTATACATATATTTTCTTTTTTTACTGGACTAATACCTTGTGGCTTTTTCGCAGCCATCATGTCTGGTGTTGAAGCGCGCGGCCTTCTTTCCAGCAACCAAAAGTGTAAGGCTAAGAGGTCACATCCTGACCGAACTCCCACTTCTGGGGGCACTGAGTTCAGGTCTGTTGAGCCCGACTTTGTTTTGCCACCGCCTGAAGTCCCACCGTGAAGGGATAGGATATCCATTACATAGACGCCTAAAGATTGCGGAATAAGGGGGCGAATTTCAAAATTTATCTCTCCCTTCAATTGGGAATCGAATTCCCTATATAGAAAATCATATTTCAAGGATCATTCTTGAACCATAAATTGAACCAGATCTGAACCAAAATGAGTAGGGAGGGATTATACCTGATACAGAGAAGCAATATCTCCCAATGGAGGTGTTCACGCCCAAGGAATGATCCAAAATCTACTCCCACTAAAGATGAGGCAGTGCAAGGTGGAGCAGAATCAACAGTGTTCTTCCAAAAGAACTTGACCCTTCGCAAGAATCAACTGGATGGCCTGTGAATACAACTCCAACTTCTAAAAGCTTTTTTAAGTCCATAAATGGATCTATTAAGTTTACATACCATGTTTTCCTAACCTGCAGCAATGAAGCCTTGCAGCTGCTGCATATAGATATTTTCAGTAAGATCTCCATTCAGGAATGCAGTTTTGACATCCATCTGCCAAATCTCATAATCATGGTATGCTGCTACAGCTAGCAGGATCGTAATGGATTTAAGCATGGCCACAAGCGAAAAGGTTTCCTCATAATCGATGCCCTCTTTCTGAGTGTACCCTTTCGCCACCAAACAATCTTTGAAGGTCTCAACCCTACCATCGGGGCCCTTCTTCCTGTTGTAAATCCATTTGCAACTAATTGCTTTTACCCCGGAGGGCGGATCTACTAGAGTCCAGACTCCATTGTTCTCCATTGAGTCAATTTCTGCTCTCATGGCCTCCACCCACTTTTGGGAATCTATGTCCAACATAGCTTTCGCATAAGTCACGGGATCCTCCTCACTAGTCAAGGTTTCCACCAGGTAACTATCCTGGTCATAACCATAACGGAATAGTGGTCTGGATACCCGAGTGGATCTTCTAGGTTGATCACTACCTAGAACTTGTGGGACATCTCCCACTTCTCCTGAGCTCTCCTCATCAAGAGCAATTTCCTGACGATGGGTGTCCAAGATGTAATTGGTCTCCAAGAGTTGTGCATTTCGACTGCAAAACACTTTATGCTCACTTGGGTCATAGAATAGGTAACCTACAAAGCATTTTGGGTAGCCTACAAATAGGCAACGACTGGTCTTGGATTCCAACTTGTCTGCACTCGTTCTTTTAACGTGTGCTGAACAACCCCAGATCTTCAAGTGTCTGACACTTGGTTTCTTTCCGGTCCAAAGTTCATATGGAGTGTTCGGAACCGATTTGGTTGGAACCCGATTCAGCATGTAAATCGCAGTCTCTAATGTGTAACCCTAAAAGGATGTGGGCAACTCTGAGTGTATGAGAAGCGACTGGACCATATCCAATAAGGTTCTATTCCTCCTCTCTGAAACACCGTTAAGTTGTAGTGTAGCAGGAGGAGCTAATTGTGACACTATCCCATTGTCCTTTAAGTAGTCATTGGATTCGTCAGAGAGATACTCGCCACCTCGATCAGATCGAAGGACCTTAATTTCTCTCCCCAACTGTTTCTCGACCTCTTGTCTAAACTCTTTGAACTTTTCAAATGATTCAGACTTGTGTCTCATTAGGTACACGTAACCATATCGTGAGAAATCATCTGTGAAGGTGATGAAATACACGTGTTGATTTTGTGTCCTAACACTCAGGGGACTACATACATTAGTATGTATTAGGTCAAGTGTGCCTGTACATCTTTCAGACTTACCGTTAAATGACCGTTTCATCATCTTGCCTTGTAGGCAAGGCTCACAGGTGGGAAGATCTTCTACAGTATCCAAAGGACCATCCTTTACCAGCCTTGTGATTCGGTCAACACCGATGTGGCTAAGTCGGTAATGCCATAGACACGTGGGATTAATTGTATCACGGGCTCTCTTCTTAGGGATTGGTACATCAAAGACAGTCTAATCCGACACCCGATGCAGTAACATAATCGAGTCTAGGGGTCGGGTGTAACTTTTCAATTTTTCCCATCAATCTCCAAGGTCCAAGGCAATACTGAAAATCTGGTCCAGTTCAAAGATTCAATTAATCCTACACTATATGTGCCTAGGGTCTCACCCTGGCAGTTGAGACAGGCCACCCCAACCGACTTGGTGGCACCACAGTGTCAGCCTTGTCAGGATAGGTCTCCCCAGACTGACCCACTGGCTATGAATGTTCTAAACTAACACGAGTCTCATTAAGTGTCCAGTTTAAGGGTATTACACAGAAACATACCAAGAGAATATGAATCAAATATGCACTTTTATTCATTTACAATAAACTCATAAAGTACATCATTTTGATTGAAGCTAAGGGCATACAAAACTATCTAACACACCGGCCCCATCTGAAGGAGGCACCAGAGAAGGTGGCCTCGAGGAGGGCGAGCTCCCGAGGTAAGGGTTGATTCCTCCTGGTCCTTCCCGCCCATTCCCCTACCCACAGTTCCTGGTAGGGAATTGGGAGGGTGTTAACGACTATTTCATGGCTGGGCGGAAGAGCCGAAGGGCAATCTGCCATGAGGATGTCACTAGGTGAGGGGAGATGGAGCCCAAGGCGATCGCCGCGTTTGCCACCTCCCACTGTATGGTGGTAAGTACTCTTTTTTTTTCTTCTCGTTCTTTCCCTTCTTATGTTGTTCTCTGACCTTAGTCTCTTGTTGGCAGGTGAACACCGCCATCCACGCCATGGCCCTCCAAACCAATATTCACTCCGGTGACACTCGCAATCAGAGGGCCATCGTCCAGAAGCTCCAGGATGAGCTCAACTAGGCCCAAGGCAAGCTCCTTCAGACTTGCAAGGGGAGTGAGGCCCAAGAGCTACTCGCCCGTGACCTGGAGGCGCAGATCGACAGGCTTTCTAAGGAGAGTGCACGCTAGAGGGAGGAGTCGTCGAGGGTGGCAACGGAGAGGGAGTTCCTTTGCCAACAGGTCTGTGACTTGGAGTCTACACTTCTGGACCAAACTCAGAACTTCGACACCATAGTTGAGGCCGAGCGGGCTAAGGCGGTTTAGGACTTCAATGACTCCCAGGAGTATCACGACCTCCAAGTGGAGTATGGCTCGAGCTCGTACCGCTTTGAATTCAAGTTCTGCCGCTGGTTGGTCCGAAAGAAGTTCTCTGGGCTCAACCTCAACGGCATCACGATGAAGGGCCTGGCTTACGAGATGGCGGACTAGGCGGAGGAAGAGGAGCCTGACTCCCCGAAGGACGAGCACGAGGTGGAGGAGGTGGACCCTTGAGGCTGGTGGCTTTGCTTTTCTACTTTTCTGACTGATTTCTAGTGGTTCCCGGGTGCCAGAACCCGGTTTTGAAAAAATCTTCTTCTTGGGCAGTTGTGCCCTTTTCACTTATTGTTGAACTTTCCCAAGTGGTTTAGCTCGGTTTTTTATTTATGAAGTAGTAATGGAATTTTTCTTTTTCTTCTAAGTATGGTATGCTCTTTTATTTTTTTCCAAAGTGATCTCATCACTCGAGCTGTTAGAGCTACATACCCGAAATAGGGTTTTTCGGTAATTATTACCTCGAACTATCCCTTAGTGCTTCGAGGCAAAGTATACCACGAAAGCAGTTACTGTGCATGTTCGAACTGTATGTTTGTAGGTTGTACCTTATCCGATCCAACTGTTGTGTTGAGACGAGCTATGCTTAATAGGGTTCAGCCCCAAACTGCTTACGCCTCTGATACTTCATACTTTGCCTTCGCTGGCGAAGCGGCCAAGTATTTCATTGTGCTGAGGTCTTGGTTAGCTCGATGTTTTAACCCTTAGGCTGAGGGAGTGACTTATAGTCTACCCTTAGAGTTTTTCCATGCCATGGAGGCGACTGGGTCTCATTGCACCGAGGTCATGTTAGCTCGGCATTTTGGCCCTTAGGCTCTGAGAGTGATGCATGGTCTACTCAGTAGTTCACCCATGCCATGGAGGCGACTGCGTCTCATTGCATCGAGATCGTGTTAGCTCGGCATTTCGGCCCTTAGGCTTTGGAGTGACTCGTGGTCTACTCAACAGTTACAGGTAATACTGCCTTAAGTTGACAATATTCCATGCATGAGGTATTTGTTTCCCTTCAAGGGTTTCAAGCTCGTATGTTCCTTCCCCGATCACCCATTTCACTCGGTAGGGTCCTTTCCCAATTCGGTCTGAGCTTGCCAACACCGAGCTCAGGTACCATAACTTTACGAATGACCAGGTTGCCGACACGAAGATTCCGCTTCTTGACCCATGCATTATAGTACTGAGCTACTCTTTGCTGGTAAGCTGCGGTCTTGATATATGCGAGGTCCCTTACTTCGTCGAGCAGGTCGGGGTTGGTGCATAGACCATCTTCGTTTGTTTTGCCATCATATGCTTCTAGCCGTAGCGAGGGGACCTCGATCTCAACTGGGATGACTGCCTCAGTGTCGTAGGTGAGGTTGAAGGGAGTTTCTCCTGTGGTGGTCTTCTCAGTTGTTCGGTAAGCCCACTGAACACTTGATAGCTCGTCTGTCCATAGTCCTTTTGCTCGGTCTAACTGTGCCTTCAATCCACGGAGGATAGCTCTGTTTGTGACCTATGCTTGACTGTTTGCTAGAGGGTGTGCGACTGAAGTGAAGTTCTGCCGGATCACCATGTCATGGCACCAGTTTTGGAATTTGATGTTCTTGAACTGCTTACCATTATCAGAAATCAATACCCGAGGTAACCCAAAGCGGCACACTATATTCTTCCAAAAGAAGTTCTGGACGTTTCGGGTTGTGATCGTTACAAGAGGTTCAACTTCTACCCACTTGGTGAAATAATCCACTGCTACCACCAGGAACTTCCTCTGACCTGCCGCTGGTGAAAATGGTCTGACTATATTGATGCCCCATTGTGCGAAAGGCCACGAGCTGGTGAGATACATGAGATCGGCAACGGGCAGGTGATGGATGTTGGCATGCTTCTGGCACTTGTCACACTTCCTAACGAGCTCAATAGCGTTTGCTTTCATTGTTGGCCAGTAGTATCCCTATCGTAGTGCTTTCTGGGCGAGGGCCCTGCCCCCAAGTGTCCGCCGCACAGGCCCTCATGAATGTCGTGGAGTACGAGCTCGGCTTCGGAAGGTCGAAAGCAGCACAAGTAAGGGAGCATGTAGGATCTTCGATACAGTCATTCGTCTATCATGACGTATTTGGCCGCCTGATGCTCTACCCTTCTGGCGGCATTGCGATCTGCAGGGAGGGTCCCGTGTAGCAGGAAGCTCGCGAGTGGGTCAATCCAGTTTGGCTTTCCTTGAATGACAGGAGCGACCTCCTCTGCCCCCCCTGATGAAGTGTGACTAGAAGTTGAGCAGAGCCTCTTTTACTTTGGCTAAGTAGGCAATCATAGTCGGTTCGCGAGCTTCGTATTCTCCTGTGACCTAATTGACCACGGGTTGGGAATCGTTGCAGATGATAATGTGCTTGGCTTTCATTTCTTTGGCTAGAGCTAGCTCGACTATCAACGTTTCGTACTCTGCTTCATTGTTGGATGCCGCGAACTTGAAGCGTAGTGTGTATTCCAGTTTCGTGCCACTTAGTCGTGAGCTACCCTGTCACGCAGCGAGCTATCTTGTCGTGAGCTACTTCATAGCAAGCTCCCAGGGGTACTTCGAGGTGACCCTCATCGGGACTGCCTTTGGGGCAGTCTTTCTGCCTAAGTGTTGGAGTGAGCTGGTTACCATAGCTCGCAAGTTGGGATAGCCTTGGAGTATTCCCTTTCGGTAACTCGGGGGACCTCGAGTTCGCGCTGTAGCAAACTCCCCCTATAGCGAGCTATGACGCAGTGAGCTGTCTTGCAGCCTCGTTACTTAGTCACAATCAGGTTGCGGTGTTGAGTTGTTGCTCGTGCTGAGTCAGGTCCACGTGTCATTGTCTCAAGTAGTCGGGTCAAATCATCCTCCATAAAAAATGTCTCTCTTCATGTCAATGCCATTGCCACTACAACTTCAAGAGGCAGTTTTTTATTTTCCCCCCTCCCAAATCTTTTTGTTTTTCAGCTCTTTCACTCTTTTGCAAATTTCACCTCAAGCACCAAAGAGGTGCTTTTTCATATCTCTGATCATATCTTGTATAGTTTTCACTGAACTACCGCCACCATCGTTACTGCCATGAACAAGTATATTCCGATGATAAGACATAGAGCTTCCGCGAGACCCAGATTCACAGTTCCCGTTTTCTCGAATTATGCAAAGGCAACTTACTTCTGCTCCTGAGCACGTGCAATGGCGGCCGGTAGTGTTGCTGTCAAAGAAGAGAAGGGAAATGAAGAGAAAAGAGATGGAGGGTAGTATTGTATTTTAAAAATATTTATACATCACGTGGTGTTACGTGTGTATAGATTTTAACGGAACATTAGTGAACGTTAATAACAAGAGTAAAGATAGTCTATTGTCAAAAATAGTACAGATACTTTAAGACAATAGTGAAACACTAAGGGTAGAGTTAGCCAATTTGATAAATCTTAGGTGTATTTAAAGAAATTTGCCTTTTTTTATTTTTATAAGAAGTTTGGCTCACATTCCAGTTCAAGCCGAGTCAAGCTCAAACATATGAACTTTTGAGAAGTTAAATTCAAGCTCAAATCTCTAACTTGAATGGAGCTTCAGTTTAATGAACTTTTGGCCTATTTAAGTCAAGTAGCCAGATATTTGGCTTGGCTCTGCTCTAATCCACCCCTACTTGAGCTCAAGTAGCCAGTTTAATTCAACTTTAGATGTACTTAAAAATATTGTGCTTAAGCTCAAAACCTAGGCCCAATGGTTTGGTTGGGCTTGGGGCTGAGTATATTCTATTAATACAGAAACAAAGCGAACCTTAAACAAGTCTTTGGTAAGGTTTAAAAACATGATGCAAGTCCTTGATGGCAACTAAGGTTATCAATGGGTCGGGTTTGGGTTGTAATCTGTCTGAACCCAAATCAATTTGCACGGGTTAGAATAGGTCCAGCTCAAACTTAACCGTTCAAAATATTTTTTTAGATTATTGGATTGGATTGGAACATTACAGTAATGGATTTATTTTGGACCAGGTTGGGTTGGATCAATATCCAGTCCATTGACAGAAAATAAGAATGACAACTATTTAAATTAAATAAATTCAAAATTGTCCCAATTTACGTATTGATTCACATTTGCACCTGGGATTGGTTTGGGTCAATTCATTCGGGCTTGTACAGTAGGAATTGTGAATCCATGTAGTCCCTGTTTTGTAACTTGTAGAAGTTAAAAGCATGATTTCTCCTTTATTTCTTTTACTTATTTATTTATTTAAGTGCTTTGGCAAAATACTTTAAGTATTTTAAAATAAAAGGTGGGGTTGGATTTTGGAATTAATGATAAAAAAGAATGTAAGCCAGCACCCAAGACTCACCAACCATGAATTTTGTACAAGTTCTAGAAAGAAAGAATGAACCACATACAGTGTACAGATTTTATTTAACCAAAATAAAAGGTAGTTCGTCGCTGTCCTACCAAATCCAATATTGTCCATATCATCATCGTTGTATGCAATTTTAAGAGGAAATAACGAATCACACGTGATTTCTTTCTCTTAGCCTTCACCTCTGGTAAAATTTTCCAACTTTGAAATGTTCAAAGAATAAGGTTAGACTGATATATCCAATGACAAGTGCTGAAAAGCACATAGCTATCTACTTTTACTCATTAAAGCTTAATTACATTCATTTGTATTTGTATGGCTTCTCATTAGCATCCATGACCCTCCGTTTTTCTCCATTCTGTTTATTATTTTCTTTACAAACTCCTATCATGTATTATGCTTTCATAAGTTGCTTGATGACAATTACATACAAGACACCAATATGTTGGCCTTGTGGATGTTATGGACAGACCACCTAATCCAATGAAATTAACCTCAACCCAAGCTACTCAGTTGCCAATCTCGCACGGTGGCCAAACAAGTTAGACAAGTGCTGGAGTTAATGGATCTTTTGCTTTACAGAACAAAATTTATGAATCTATATAATACATTAGAGTTAGAGGCCTTCGGAAGCAAGGAAGGTCTAGATTAGTCATTGGCTGTCTTGAGGAGAAATCTTCTCTCCCAAGGAACATAATAAGCATGCTTGTAGAGCACTGTAGGGACATAATTATAGAAGCCAACATCCCTAATTTAAGTATTTACACGTGCTTAAATAAGCTAATAAATTATGGATTATCTAGTACATTAATTTAGGTCATAATAGATCGTCTATTAATCATGCTAACTCAACCCAACTTCAATGTTAATTACATTCCAATGGGCTTTTGGAGAAGGGTTCCCCACAAGTAGACCTGGCAATCGGGTTGAGTGGGTCGGGTCAATATATTTTGGGTTGATTTCGGGTCGGGTTGAATTTTGAGTTGGGTTGTTAAATGCTAGACCCTAACCCTAAATGTTTGGGTTAGGGTTGACCCATGAGTCAATTCGGGTCATCCCAAAAAAATGATTGAAATTAAAAAAAAAATAAAGAAAATTTACATGAAAAATGTCAAAATTAAAAGAATTAACCTTAAAATTCTAAATATAAAAACTTGAATATTTAACAATTTAGAAAGTAAGCATTAAAAAGTAAAGACTAAATAGAAAAAATTAAAGAATAGAAACTTCTAACAATGCATAAATAATCCCAATCAGACTTGACAATTGGGTCAGCGGGTTGACCCATGACCCAACCCAACCCAACCCAACCCATTTTTTTGGGTTGGGTCGAGTTGGGTCATTTCACATTTGGATTGTTAAATATGAGACCCTAACCCTATTTTTTTGGGTTGGGTTGAATTGAATTCACAGATTGGGTCAACTTTTTGCCAGAACTACCCACAAGGTGTTTTCATGTCAGCAGAGGATTATGAGTAACAAGAGTAACTCTTTCTCTCTCTCTCTCTCTCTCCCTCTCAACCATGCATGATTGTACCTCACCTAATAGATTTCTTGTCTCTATGTGTGGTTTAAGTTGGTATAGAGCCCATAGTACTATCAACAAACATCTCTTCCTCTTCTTCTGAAACCAACCCTACCCAAGCTAAACTTCTTTGTCCTAGTCAAGTTAAGGGGAAAAAATTACATTTTGTGAAGGGCACAGCTTTTTGCCTTTTTCAAAACACAAACCTGATGGCTGATGCTATTCATGTGTTTTGAAATTAAAAACTTATTATGCACCAAAGCCAAATACTTTCAGTTCGATCGATTGGGATGGGGAGTATCGGTCCTTGGCTACCTACCTTGGTCACTTTGGCATTACACATCGATTGTCATGCCTATATACCCGTGCTCAAAATGGATCTGCATCTGCAAAGAGGAAACACAGACCACACTTATTGTTCTGAAGATGCCATTTATTGATATTTCTATTGCTGCAATATAGGCTCCAATGTTTTCAAAATCGGACAGGACCGGAAAAGAACTGATCACTTAAACGGTTCTGTTTAACCTCAAAACTGTTTTTTGGCCAAAAACCATTGATTTGGTAAGTGAACCGCTGGTCTGGGCTGTTGGACTATCAAACCATTTGACCTGTAATGATTTTTGGCCTTTTTTCTGAGTTTTTAAAAATTTTTATTATTTTTTTGTCAGACTTTTTGAACCAGGAACCGGATCCAGAACGATTCCCTGTCTGGCCCGGTTTTAAAAGCCTTAATAGGTTCGATGCGTGCACCTTCCCCTCTTGTGGGCCCACCACCTCCATCGGTGTTTTTCTTTTCTCCACCATTTGCTCTCTAATATGCTAACCTCATCGCCACACTGCTCTCATGGGCCTTCTAGGTTAGGCCCCTTTGTTCCAGTCCAGATATTATTGATAGTTCACATGCTTTAGATGTCTCTACACTGTGCTGCGGCCCATCTCCTACTATTCTTCAGACCTGTTCCATAGACTCTATTATGAACGACTCTCGGGCCATCTCTGATCCACCACCACCTGAACCGAACCCAGCCCCTCCTCGCCACATCTAAATGGTAACCCGCTTGCAGGATGGGACACGTTGTCCTCGGTTTTTTATGGCCACTAAGGCTTAGTATAAAAGGAGTACAAATACAAATTTCTACAGTACAAATACATATAAATTAACACAAAATACAGGGCTTTGCACTCCATATATATACACTTTCCAGACTGAGCATCAGTATCATATTCCACCGGCATTACTTGCATCAAGTACAGAGGCTGAATCTGAGCCCACTTGATTCAACTCTGTAGTGAAATAGCCTCAATGGCTTCAAGTCATGATGTGAGAGGAATTTGGTGCCTTAATGAGAAACAACAATTGGTCCTTGGTTCCCCCTAAACCTAAACTAGCTAGGTATGAAAATTGTTAGCATTTAGCAATAAATAGACATATAAAATAATGGTACCATCAAACGGTACAAGGCCCATTTTGTGGCCCATGGGTTTTAAAAACACCACTATTAGTTCTGTTGCGTTCTCTTTATTGTGTGGCCAATACGAGTATACCATAACTGGACATAAAGAACTAAGAAGAATGTGTTTCTTCATGGGCTTCATTGATACCATTCAGCCCAACTTTGTTTGTCATCTTCAAAGGCTTACATGAGCTGAATCAGACCCCTAGAGCTCGATTTGGGGGATCGTATGCTGATAGTTCACTATTCATTGATACAACAAGAGTAACAAGAGATCAAAGAATACCACAACTCCATAGGTAGAGAGGATAGCGACAAGAGTCGGGGGCGGAACTAAAAATTTTTTATAAGGGGGCCAAACCTAAAAATATGGATGACTATACGGGGCGGGGCCAACTATTGTCTATTGGGGTGGAGAGTAGAGGGAAGGAAGAAATTTACAATCACAAATAGGGATTTCTGAACCAATAGAGGGGGCCATGACTCCTTGGTCCCTGATGTGAGTTCAAACTTCAAAGAGATAGTGATACCCTTACTTCTATGTGGGGGTATTAATGGTATTTGAAAATCCGATTTTGAATTTGATATTCAACATAATTAAATCGAATTCGGATAATTCAAATATCTAATTGGTCGAATTCGAATATCCTATCTTACCGAATAGTTAATCAGGTTCAAATCGGATATGACCTGATTCGATTTGATGATATCCAAACTCGACTGATTATTTAATTCTTGTATATAATATATAAAATATTTTATATAATTTATATATAATAATTAAGTTATATAAATAATTTATATATCTTATATCAATAAAATATTTATTTTATATATTTATTAATTATTTAAAATAGTTAACTAATCGAATCGAATATTCGAATATTTAATTGAATTCTAATTCGGATATTAATTTTTAATATTTGTTGGATATCCACTCGAATTCAGATATCAGATTTTCTAATCGGATTCAAATTCGGATATTGTCTGATCCAATTCGAATTCAATCTATTTATACCCCTATTTCTCTGTATCTTATAATAATTTTCAGATATACAAACTCTTGTACTTGAGTTCGGGTTTCCTGCACTTGGTTACGTATGTCTTGGGGTGCATTCCCAAATACATTAGGACATGTCAGACTTTGCACTGCATCACAGGTCATATTGTGAGTCATTTAACGGAACCGTTTGCATTTTCTTTAATATCTCAATTTTTTCAAACCAAAAAATTAAAAGAGAATAAAAATAGACACTTTTTTGACCGCCCAGTTTGACAGACAATAAAAAATACATAGAAAACTGTTCAGACCTGGACCTTCCATGGGGCGGATGCCATTAATGAACGATTGCAGGGAAAATAATTCTGGTGTTGAATTGTTTATACTGAAGTGCTAGCATAGCTCCTCCATATTAAACTTGGTTTCTTTTAAGTCAAGGTTCAGTGTTTCTTATTCCGCAAATGAGAACTGAAGCAGCAAACTTAGCCCTGCAAATCTTGCTATTTTGATGACTTTATGGTGTATATACTATATCCAATTGATTGAGGTAAAGATTCAAAAATCTTGAAGTTGGGATAAGTTCAAGAGCAAAATTAATAAATGTTAATTACTCTATAACATGTTTCCTAATTTGTGAAGTTTCCATTGTCTTTCTGTTCATGATTTTTTTTTTCAATACCATCATTAGAAAACAGAGTTGCCATTTTATAAATTTGACTTAAAATGGGAGTTATTACCGAATCTAGTTCATGGGTTGCAGGTGTCTTCAAGAAAGTAGAGTACTCAAGTGAAGAAGAAACGATGGGCACCTGAAACAATTTCTTGCAAATGACTTCCACCCTTACTTCGTTTTTCAATACTCATCGGGCAAGATTTCATATGCTTCATAAATCCCTTTGAGTTTTCTGTAGCAATGCCTTCATTTGTGGAGATCATCATGTATGGAGTGATAGATTTGTGCCCATTCACAATAAACTTTTCTAATTTCTTCATCCCATGTTTCATGAGATATGGGAAGTAGAGTGTATAGATCTCTATTTGGAGTTCTGATTTCTCCTTCATTTTCTGCTAAACAAAGAAAAAGTGATTAGGGTTTTATAGACAATATTAGAGTTTGTGATGGGATAGTCTTGTGGTTAAAGTTTTCACCTTTTCTTTTATTTTTTTTTAAGTAATAAAAAAACTAACAGAGGCAAACTGGACGTTTAAATGGCTCACATATTTGAGTTGGAGTGCTATGCAAATTCTAATGTTGCACACACAAAACCGAATGTAAGAAATCAGAACTCCTTGTAGCCTCTCTCTAGTTATCTATCTGTCTATATATATATATATATATATATAGTTGCATCAATGGAAGATCATCTTGATATTCTCATCCAATAGATCTCTTGTGTCCATCTGTCTCCCTCCACCCCTAAGAAATTTTTTAATATAACTTTAGAAGTTGGTTATAGCCTGTGGGCCCGAAGCTTGGATGGAAGGGTCATAACTCCAAAGGTGATCTCATTTGTTGTGGTTCAATCCTTAAAGCTGAGTGTCGGGCTTCGCAGTTAGGGGTCAAAAGCTACGTAAGTTGATTTTATTCCAATGCATGTGAGGCTATCAATCTACTCAAGGAGATGGAGATATAGAAGCAAAACAAGTTCCACAGCCAGCCTTTTCTTCCCAGTTTGACATTAATTGCGGGCTATAGTTTTGAACTCTCTAGCTTTCGGTCAGACCACTGTCAATGCAGTTACGCGGAAAGCAAATATGATGTCTTATGAAGTTGCGAGGGTTTTCTTCAGTCTTGGCCTATTATAAATACCGTGCTGCTGGCAGATTGTGTTTTTCAATGAAGCTTTTCTTGGATGATCCAACAGTAATAACTTCAAGTTTTCAACTCCACCAATGTGTTTTACATTTGGTCTCAAGGCCAAAAATAAGGGTTATGCCGCGTTTGCAATCGATGTTAAAACTTTTGTCTTAACTCTGTTGGTCATATATCTCGAATTGCCTCTTCTCACAGACACCAAACAAATAGAATGAAATGAAAAAACATATGATTTATGAAGCCAATCCCATATGGCTGGAAGTTGGAACAAGGCTTAGATGCTTAGCCTCCATTTGGCATCACTCCAAAAAATCGATTCTATCGATTTTGACAATTCTGAGGATGGGAATGGTTGTTTGGTAGAGAAAAGCCAATAATTCTATCAATTTTTCACTTCTCACCCAAGTTGATTCTCGCTACACCCTGGGTTAAACCCCATTTTTGGGATTTTTGGACTGCAATCCCCCTCAAAAATCTATTTCCTGTAAAACTTTTTTACAAACACGTGTGGCATCTTGTTCACGTGTAGACATGGGTATTACAGTAAAACAACGCAAAAACACTATCACATTTAGGGCTGTTCATAACAAGACCTAAACCGACTAAACCGACCAATCTAGTCCGGTCCAATCCGAGTTGGCCGGTTTTTCTTTAGCATCGGTTGGTTTTGGGTTATAAAAAATATAAACCGATGGTTTGGTTCGGTTTCGGTTTTCATGTGTGAAAATCGAAATCGAACCGACCCAAACTGACTTAGATATATATTATAATAATATATATTTCAGATATTATATATATATATATCTGATATATTTCAGTTTTAATATATATTTGTGGAACAACTTTATTTCAGAAATATACATATTATATATAAAATTTCTGATATATAAAATATCAGTTTTAATCCATCAAATCATTTTTAATTTTTAGGCATCCAGCCTTTGTTTTCTTAGACTTGAATCCTTTACTGTTCATACCGAGAGAATCATTCACAAAACCGACCCAACCCAAACCAATCCAATTCAAATCGACCAGGTCGATTTTACTTAGTACTAGGTCAGTTTTGGTTTCATTTCTAGGTAAACCGACCAGGTCGGATCGGTTGGAAAAACACCAATAAACCAACCCAACCCAACCCGTGAACAGCCCTAATCACATTCACTGTTTTCCTCTCCCACTCTTCAAATTATCTTTAACGGTAACATCACCTTCTCTAATGCCGTGGTGGTTGGTCTCTTCGCAGGACTGTCTTTGCTCTCTTTCATTTTTTTTCTTATCGTTTTATTGTTAGAACTTTGTTCGAAAGACAAAGTTTTCACATGTTTTCTTTAATCTTTTTTCCTAGAAAATCTAGAGATCTCAAAACCATTCAGATTCCTCTGATCTGATCCTTCACAGGTAGAAACCTCTTACTTGAAGATAGAATATTTTTTTTATATGGAGCTCTTCCTAGAGGTTCATTGAAGCCGGTGGTCAACTTCCATATATTGTTTTCTTTGTTTCCCCTATTTGCGTTGTTTTAAATCTCACAAAACCTATTGAAACTGAAAACCATGGGATTCCAATTCTTTATATTTATTTCAATGAGGTATTAGCCATTTCACCCAATTCGAAATCCCTAAAAAGCAAAGGAGTTCCATCTATTTTTACATTGGTAAGGAGAAAATTGGTTTTTGTCCAATAGCAGGGGCTGATCTCCTCTCATTGGGCCCTAATGATGCTTCTCTTTGAAAGGAAACGATAGGTTCTTGATACGTGCATGTGCATGCATGCACTAGGAGCATAGCAGCCGAAGACCCGGTCAAAGTGGACAGTAGCAGAAGACCCGGTCATGTTAGCTCTTAGTTGGGATAAGCCTTAGCCATTCAGTTTTAATTATGTTAGAATAGATAAGTCTTCAATATTGTTCCTAGATAAGTGCATTCTGTTTTTTTTTGTTGATAAGCTCCTAAGGTTAAGGGGCAGTAGTTCCTATTTCTACTCCCAGTTTGTAGCACAATAAGGCTATAAATATAGCCTCAATGAATGGAGTTGGCATTGGCTTTTCTATAAACAAACTCTCTCTCTCTCTCTCTCTCTCTCTCTCTCTCTCTCTCTCTCTCTCTCTCTCTCTCTCTTCTCCTTATTCTAGATCCTCCTCCCTCTTGTTAGATAACTTGAGCGTATCATTGGTATCAGAGCCGGTTCGACCATGGACACCCGTGGAAAGACTAACCCGGAGTTCCCCAATGAGGTCAATGAAACCTTAGCGCGACATGAGTCGAGCATCGACTAAGTGAACGCTGTCTTACAAAAAGTGTTAACCGAACTCCAAACCTTCGAGCCTCATAAACCACTCCCAATACCACTCCTGAGACTAAACCCCTTCGCCCATGAAGAATCCTCACACCCCCATATTTCCCGTTCAAGCTCCACCCATGACCACCCTCATCAACACGTCAATCTATAGCGGTTGGATTTACAAGGTGGAGCAGTATTTTGAATTTCAAAATATTATTCCGGACCAACAGGTGCAACTAGCTTCCTTCCATTTGGAAGGCATCGCCTTACAGTGGCACAGGTGGTTAACCAAGCATCGCGAACCGCTCACATGGGAAGAACTCTCCAAAGCGGTGTTACAACGGTTCGGCTCCACCGACTACGAGGACCCATCGGAGGCGTTAACCCGCCTGAAGCAAACCACCACTGTGACGGCTTATCAAGAAGCCTTCGAGAGGCTCTCTCACCGAGTTGACGGCCTGCCTGACAGATTTCTCATTGGTTGTTTCATTGCAGGACTTCATGATGGCATTCGTTTAGATGTGCAGATCAAGCAGCCTCGAACCTTGATAGAGGCGATTGGAGTGGCCCGGTTAATTGAGGAACGAAATCACTTACAGTGGAGAGCTAGCCAACCGGTTCGATCCCCATCAGCCATGACAACCCAGAAGGCGTCACCCAACCCCATGGCCGGTGTACTTGGGCCTCCACCAAGCTCACGCGCGAACCAGGTTTCCAGTGCTCCTTCCCAACATTCCGACGACTCACCAACCAGGAGGTGCGAGAACGTCGTGAGAAGGGGTTGTGTTACTACTGTGATGAGAAGTTCACCCCCGGCCACCATTGTGCACATCCACAACTATTCATGATTGAGGATCCAGAACCGGCAGACGTGGAGACTATCGAATCAGAGGAAGAAAACCAAGAAGCCATCCCTGAAATCTCCTTCCATGCTATTGCAGGAGCTGAGCACCCGCAAACCATACGTGTTCTTGGGAAACTGAAAAACAAGAACGTGACAGTATTAATTGACGATGGTAGCACCCACAACTTCATTGACCAACCCATCATCTCCAAGTTCGGGTTTCTAATGAACCGAGACAAGAAATTTCAAGTTATAGTGGCCAACCGTGAAAACATCGAGTGCATGGGGCAGTGCCAAGCTCTCACCCTCATCATTCAAGGACACCCTATTACCGCTAACTATTATGTTCTTCCAGTTGCAGCATGCCAGTTGGTGTTGGGAGTACAATGGCTAGAGACGCTTGGACCCGTTGAGATGGATTACAAACAACTAACCTTGACATTCAAAAAGGAGGGACTCTCTTGCACCTTCCAAGGATTGGGACGAGCCAGCATCGAAGCCTTAACCAACAAGGAATGCAATGGGTTACAAGGTACGGGATTTTTTTTTAAATAGTTCCTTCACATAGCATCAGCCAACCAGGTTTTCTTCCACCTGAGATGGACCACCTTCTCACTGAATTTTCCCATGTGTTTGAGCTGCCTGCAAGCCTGCCTCCTAAACGACAACATGACCACCGGATTGCACTGCTTCCCAACAAAGGACCGGTTGGTGTGAGGCCATATCGATACCTGTATTACTAGAAGACTGAAATAGAGAAGATGGTGAAGGAGCTTTTGCAGACAGGGCTGATAAGACCAAGCAATAGCCCATTCTCATTGCCGATTTTGCTAGTGAAGAAGGCTGATGTAGCTTGGTGGTTTTGCGTGGATTACCGAGCACTGAACAAAATCACTATTAAAAACAAGTATCCCATCCCGTGATTGATGAATTATTAGATGATCTCTACAGCACCAAATTCTACTCCAAACTAGATCTACGGTCAAGATACCATCAGAGTCGAGTGCAAGAAGAAGACATTCCTAAAACGGTTTTTCGAACACATGAAGGGCATTATGAGTTCTTAGTGATGCCGTTCGGCTTGACGAATGCACCTACAACTTTTCAAAGCGTCATGAACGACCTCTTCCGTCCATACTTCCGAAAATTTATTTTGGTCTTCTTCGACGACATTCTAGTTTATTCTAAATCATGGGAAGACCACCTATCTCATTTGAGAGTTGTTCTAACTGTATTATCCTCTAACAAATTATATTCAAAAATGTCAAAATGTCAATTTGGTGTTTCGCAGGTCGAGTACTTGGGTCATGTGATTTCAGAACAAGGCGTGTCCGTTGATCCATCCAAAATACAAGCTATTCTCGTATGGCCTACATCGACCTCAGCAAAGGGGGTCCGTGGCTTCCTTAGGTTAGCAGGATATTACCGGAAGTTCATCTGCGACGTCGGAAGCATTGCGGCTCCCTTAACCCAACTATTGACCAAAGGGGGATTCCAATGAAACGAGGTAGCAAAGCTGGCCTTTCAGTAGTTGAAGAAGGCATTCACTTCACCGCCAATCCTACGTCTACCAGATTTCTCCCAACAGTTTGTGATTGAATGCGATGTGAGTGGAACCGGGATTGGCGCCATCCTCATCCAACAAGACTGACCGCTGGCCTACTTCAGTGAAGCATTGAAAGGTTCAGCCTTGGCATTATCCACCTATGAGAAGGAGATGATAGCTATTGTCAAAGCCGTTAAGAAATGGCGCCCATATCTTCTTGGGAAACCATTCACAGTTCGCACCGACCAAAAAAGTCTTAAATATTTACTCGACCAGAGGATAACCACACTGGCACAAACGCGGTGGCTGCCAAAGATACAAGGCTACGACTATGAGATCGAGTATAAAAAGGGGGCTAAGAACCAAGGTGCGAATTCCTTGTCACGTATGGCTGAATTTCAATTTCTTTCCATCTCTATACCACATGCAGACTAGTGGTTGACGCTACAGGAAGATGTCAAACAAGACACCTTTTATGGGTAATTGATGAAGAAGCGACCCTCCCACAAGTTGCTTCAATGGGATGGGGTATGGTTCAAGGGGGACAAGATTTATTTGAGCCCTGCCTCCACCTTGATTACAAAGGTGGTGGTGGACTGCCACTCATCCCCTATAGGGGGACACTTTAGGTTTCATAAGACCCTCTCTCGCATCAAGCACAGCTTCCTTTGGCCCCACATGTGTCGGACGGTGAAGGAGTTCTTGCAGCAATGTAACGTATGTCAACGCTTCAAAACAGATTGCATGAGATTAACGGGATTGCTTCAGCCATTACCAATTCCTACTCAAATGTGGACAAACATCTCCATGGACTTTATCGAAGGATTGTCTCCCTCCAATGGGTACATAGTTATCATGGTAATTGTGGATCAGTTGACAAAATATGTCAACGTCATTCCCTTAAAACACCCATTCACTGCCACCACAGTCGCAAAGGCATTTGTTGCCAACGTTTTCCACCTACATGAAGTACCAACATCCATTGTTAGCGATCGTGACAAGGTATTCATTAGCTCATTCTGGCAAACACTTTTTCAGATGCATGGGACGAAATTGTGTATGAGCTCAAGTTACCACCCCCAAACTGACGGGCAAACCGAAGTTGTTAATCGGACGTTGGAGCAATATCTACGGTGCTTTGCAGGTGACCAGCCGTGAAAATGGTTAGAGTGGGTTCCTTGGGCAGAATACAGCTACAACACCTCCACTCACTCTTTCACCAAAATGACACCCTTCGAAGCAGTCTACGGATCCCACCCCCTAGTCTCCTGACCTATGTACCGGGTACTACTCGAGTAGGGGCAGTTGATGAATACTTGCATGACCGAGACGTCATCCTACGCGAGCTACAACATAACCTCCAGGTAGCCCAGAACCGGATGAAATGTCAAGCGGACCAGCACCGACGAGAAGTCTCGTTCGTAGTAGGGGACTTCATGTATGTGAAGCTACAGCCTTACCGGTAGACATCGGTGGCATTTCGGCGTTCCATGAAGCTCGCCCCACGTGATTTTGGGCCATACCCAATCATTGAGACGATTGGTCTAGTAGCCTACCGCTTAGCCTTGCCCCCCAGCTCTCAAATCCATAATGTGTTTCATGTCAGTTTGTTGTAGAAGCACTTGGGACCCATCACCCCTACTTCCACTCAGCTTCCTCCAATCTCGGATACTTCGACCATCCTACCCCAACTAGAAGCAATCCTGGATCATCGTATTATTCACAAGGGCAAATACCGCCCAAAATCCAAAGTCTTGGTCAAATGGATTGGGGTGCCAGCTGAGGATGCAACCTGGGAGAATGAATGGCACTTTAGAAAATCTTATCCCGACTTCCTTGCGGACAAGGATCCTTCAGGGGGGAGGAAATGATACGTGCATGTGCATGCATGCACTAGGCGCACAGTAGCCGAAAACTCGGTCAAAGTGGATAGCAGTAGAAGACCCGGTCATGTTAGCTCTTAGTTGGGATAAGCCTTAGCCATTTAGTTTTAATTCTGTTAGAATAGATAAGTCTTCAATTCTGTTCCTAGATAAGTGCATTATGTTTCCTAGATAAGTGCATTAGATAAGTCTTCAATTCTGTTCCTAGATAAGTGCATTAGATAAGTCTTCAATTCTGTTCTTAGATAAGTGCATTCTATTTCCTAGATAAGTGCATTATGTTTTTTTTTTTTTTTTTTTTTTTTATGATAAGCTCCTAAGATTAAGGGGCAGTAGTTCATATTTCTACTCCCAGTTTGTAGCACAATAAGGCTTTATATCCTGAATGAATGGAGTTGGCATTGGCTTTTGTACAAACAAACTCTCTCTCTCTCTCTCTCTCTCTTCTCCTTATTCTAGATCCTCCTCCCTCTTGTTAGATAACTTGAGTGTATCAGTTCCATCTTGGTCTTTGCTATCCTCCAAAGTAAACAATATAAAAATTATCTTCTCCCCATTTTCTATGATTTAAACTGAATGGGAGAGAGAAAGAATGAATAATTGAGAGCCTTTTTGGTGGGGGCAGACAGGTAGTAGTGGTACTTGAATAGGGGTTTCGGTGGAGCTGAAAGTGAAGACCACAATCCATCTCTTTCATGTTATTCTTGACTTAGAAATGTGTAATTTGTTCATTTAGGTATATGACGTGTTGTTGAAACTGAGAAAAAGTGTATTGAATTTTTCAGTTATATGTTAAGATGGCAAAGTAGACAATTATAAAGCTCGACTCATTGCAAAACGATACAAATAGCAATTTGGCATTGATTACAATGAATTTTTTGCTCCGGTTGCAAGGCATGATACTATTCGAATGGTGGTGGCTTTGGCAGCACAAAATTATTGGCCAACCTTTCAAATGGACGTGAAATCAGCTTTTCTACATGGCAATCTGGATGAGCAGGTTTTTATAGATCAACCCCCTGGCCATGTGCACCTAGAGCTTGGTATAACCGCATTGAGACTTATTTTACCAAGCCTGGGTTTAAAACATGTCCATATGAGCATACTCTCTTTATTAAATCAGAGTCTGTATTGAAAATTCTGATTGTTTGTTTGTATGTGAACGATTTAATCTACACAGGAAATGATCAAGCAATTTTTGAGGAATTTAAAAAGTCCATGATGGCAGAATTTGAGATGACCGATCTAGGAATGATGCACTATTTTCTTGGCATCAAAGTAGTGCAATCAGCAGTTGGGATTTTCATCACACAAAAGAAATATGCTTTGAAAATCTTGGACAGGTTTCAGATGATGGACTGTAACTCAATGGGAACTCCAATTAAACCAAGTTTGAAATTCACGAAGGACTATGAAGGAAAGAAGATTAATAGTACTTTATACAAGCAAATTGTTGGAAATTTGATGTACTTAATAGCAACTAGACCTGATATTATATATGATGTAAATTTAATTAGCAGGTTTATGGAATCTCCAATTGAGCTCCATCTCCTTGCTTTAAAGAGAATCTTACACTACTTGAAGGATATACTTGATTTTGGCATCTTTTATCAAAAAGGAGGATCAGATCTTATTGGCTTCAATGATAGTGATTATGCAGGAGACTTCGAGGATAGAAAAAGTACTTATGGTCATGTCTTTATGATGAATTCAAGGGTTGTTTCATGGGCATCAAAGAAACAAGTTGTTGCATTGTCTACAACAGAAGCAGAGTTTATAGTAGCAGCTTCTTGTGTGTGTCAAACTATTTGGCTGAAAAGAATACTTGAATTGTTTCATTGTTTCAAGCAGGAGAATATACAGATATATTGTGATAATAGTTCAGCCCTTAAAATGTTCAAGAATCCATTTTTACATTATAGGAGCAAACACATAGATATAAGATACCATTTTCTTTGAGATCTCACAAAATGAGTCATTGAATTGGCTTATTGTCGCAATGAAGACCAGATTGCAGATATACTAACCAAGCCTCTCAAATTGGGTGCATTTGTGAAGTTGCATGATTTGCTTGGAGTTGTTTCTTTTTCTAGTTTAAGGGAGGGTGTTAAAGTCTATTCTTTTGTTGTTATTCAGCAGAATAAATTTGTAATCCTATTCTTTAGGAAGTTAGGTAGTGTTTACCAATTCTTTGGGAAAAAGCCATGAGTTTAGGAGTTGTTAGTGATGGGTTAGTTGCTACCTATTTTTATGCTATGTGCATCTCTGATTTAGTTGTATTTAATGGTTTAAATTCATCAATAAAATTATGCTCTTCAGTAAATAGATTATCTTTGCCTTTTACGTAAGATCTAAATAGTTTTAAGCTCTAACACAACCTCTTTTTCTTCTTTTCCTACTCCTAAACTCCATCATCTGAAGAGGAGGAATGCAATTATTATGACCCCCAATCTTGGTGTGATTGATAGTCTCTCTATCTCTCGGGAGAGTTACAAGAGAGGTTTACTATTCTTTTCACAATTATCTTCTTTTTTGGACTTGTCGAGCTTTTGTATTTGCTCACTCGGTTGACAATCTACCGAACATCTTACTCACTTGGTCATCGTTTTCTCCCGACATTCTCGTCGTTATACATCATATGCTCTAAATCGAAAGTTAGTAACAATTACCCTATAGCAGTGGTGACAACACAAGTTGACAATGAGAATGGGAAAAATACAGAAAGAAAGAAAGAAAAAAGAAAGAAGAATGACAAACATCCATAAAACCTAGTTGTCATTCCATTTCGAATTATAGCAAATGTTTTCTTTCCATGGGACATTTTATATGGGTTACCAGAATCACTTCCATTTGTTCTCTGAAAAGTTATGAGTCACTCTCATGTTTTACAAAACCACCAAAAAAGAACCGCTACCAAAGTAATATTTTATTGGAATTACCCTTAAATTCGTTAAAGTTTTAGTTTATTAAGTAGAATATTCTAAATTGAGTGAAAATCTCATGCCAACTCAATCACTCTATCAGTTTATTCATCTATTCAAAAAAGAGCAAATCATCCCTCACCTTACTTACCAAATCGTTGTTTTCGTAAATTTGTTGATAATATCGAGTTAAAATGAAAGATATTTCCATAAAAAATAGTAGAAACTAAAAATTGTAATACTCAAGAAAGAATGTGCCTATGGGATAAAGAATTAAGAACTCAACCAAAGAACTTAGTGTAGCAAAAATATGATGAATTTCAACAATTCTATTCTAAATTGATGTGGAGCAGCTTGCAAATAAATA
Source organism: Nelumbo lutea (assembly GCF_056320005.1). Lineage (NCBI taxonomy): Eukaryota > Viridiplantae > Streptophyta > Magnoliopsida > Proteales > Nelumbonaceae > Nelumbo > Nelumbo lutea. The sequence goes on from NC_142684.1 coordinate 124,455,615, forward strand.
CATGGAGCAACTGGATAGGAAGAAACTGCCACAAATGGAACGAAAGGATGAAAACACACAGTCCTACAGAAACACTCAACTTTCTTATTTGTTTCTTTTGTTTTTTAAGTTTCCTAGTCTTAGTAGAGTTTTTATTTGTTTGTTTTCTTTTATATTAGTTAGGAAATGTATAGGAGTTGTTTCCTTTCCAATTTGTTTCCTTAGGAATTGGTTTCCAAGTTTGAGTAAGTTTGTAATTCAAGGCATATAAAGGGACCCTAAGCCTTTGTTTACAGGCAATGAATTTCAAATACAATTTTTTTAGAGAGTTTCTCTTATTTTCTTATGCATTGATAGAGTTTCAACCTAGTGGATTTTAGGTATTTTCTTATCAATGTGTAGGTTGCACAATATCAAGCTCAACCACGGTTTTCATCCTATGTCAGTTGGTATCAAAACAGGCTATCCTCCCTATTTCATCAGAACTCTTTAGTATCCTAATGGATGGTCGTAGAGAATACGCTCACTCTAACAATGAACATTGAGTAGAAGTTCTATGGGATGCGTTGGAGGCTCAAGAATGTCAAACGAACAAAAGGTTGGATCACACAACCAAATTGCTAAAAGAAATACATACTACACTTAGGTCTCGACCTTGACAACAAAGGACACGAAGGCAAAGGTAATGCTCGTGAGAGAAATCAACCTGCATAGAGACGTGCTCCTATTCATAGGCAACAACGAGTCCAAGAGGATGATTCTAACGATGGTGAGTTTGAAGAGCCCTACATAGCGGTCAGGCCACAAAGAGTTGAGGAATACAAGATCAAAGTCAAGATTCCTACTTTTAACAGGAGTTTAGACATTGAAAGTTTCATTGATTGGTTATACAAGGTAGATAAATTCTTCGATGTCATGACCATATCAGATGATCAGAAAGTTCCTCTTGTTGTTTACAGATTAAGAGGAGGGGCAGGAGCTTGGTGGCAGTGCCATCAAGAGAACATGGTGTTGCAAGGAAGCGTCCTATATGAGAGTGGCACATGATGAAGCAACTATTGAGAAGAAGATTTCTGCTTGCAGATCATGAACAAATCCTATTCCAATAATTTCATAAATGTGTACAGGGCAAGTGAACAGTGGCAAAATACACAGAGGAGTTTCTGAGGATGCAGACCCGTTGCAATCTCAAAGAGATAGAAAATCAATAGATTGTCAGATACATCAATGGCTTGAGGTACACTATACAAGATAAGTTGGGGATCAAACTTTATGGTCTATTAATGAAGCCCACAATTTGGCACTCAAAGCAAATAGGTTGCTAGCACGTCAATCAACAAGCAAAATAGAGAATTATAAGTGCACGCAAGCAGAGCCATAGAAGTCTTCTACCGCTAAGGATAAGTAGTCCTAGGTTGATAATCAATCCCGACCATCTGGAGTAGAACCTACAATTATTCAAACAGGGGATGGCTCGATACCCCGAGCTGGAGCTTTTGCTAGTTGGACCAACAATAACCCTTATGTAAGTAAGGGTGATCATGGGTGGGGCCAAGCCGAGCCCGATCTGGGCTTCGCAATTATGATAAGGGCTATAGCTTAGGCACGGGTCGGACCCGACCCAAGGTTCTAGGCTTGAATATAAGCCCTAGCCTAGCCCAAGTTTCTAGGCTTTGCACATATGATAAGGGCTATAGCTTGGGCATGGGCTCAAATCGGGCATAATTTTGGCCAATGTCTTTCATATATAAAACATTACATATCTATAATATTTTATTAAATAACATAACATGCATATAAACTTATTTTGTACATTATATAATATAATATGTTACATATAATATAAATTATACATATCATGTTATAATATTTATATATAAAATATATAATCTAATTTAAAATAACATGTATATATATGTATACATTATACACAAAATGTGTAAATTTAAATATATGTGGGCCGAGCCGGGCTTGGGCCAAGCTTAAAGTATTAAACCCAAGCCCAACCCTAAAATTTGTAGACCTGATGAGGGTCGGGCCCAGGCCGGGCCTGAACACAAAATCCAGGCCCAAGCCCGAAATTTCTAGGCTGAGCCGGGCTGAAATGATCACCCCTATCCTTATGCCAAGCCAGTGTCTAATGGTCCTTGCTACAAAGTGCAGTGAATACAACCACAAATCCAGTGATTTTCCTCTACGGAAGATAGCCATTATCATGACATAGACCCAGATGAAGGTGAATTTGATGATATAATCAATGCAGAGGATGGTGAACCAATTATTTGTGTGGTGCAGCGAATCCTTTACACACCAAAGTGCTTAGTCAACCAAAAAGTCAGTGACCTGATTATAGACAGCTGCCGCTACAAGAATTATGTATCCAATGCGCTGGTTGATAACTTGTAGTTGACAACAGAACCACATCCAACCCCTTATCAGATCTGGTGGATTAAGAATGGCCCTGCCATTAAGGTGATAGAAATCTGTTAGGTTCCTCTCTCCTTTGGTAAATTTTATAAAGACACTATCGGGTGTGACGTAGTAGATATGGATGCATGTCATGTGTTGTTGGGGCATCCATGGCAATATGATGTTGATTCTACACATAGGGGTAGACAGAATATGTATGTGTTTAGATGGGAAAATAAGAAGATTTCTCTTGTACCAAAGGGAGATTCACCTAAAGCTTCTAAAGTGGAGGGCAATCTTTCCTTTCAATATCTTCATTGGAAGTTGAGTTTTTGCAAATACCAAGGAGGCCAAGGAGACATTTGCTTTGGTGATCAACGGTGAGGCAGAGCCCGATCGTAAAGTTTCAGAGTAGGTGCAGCCCCTGTTGGATAAGTTCAAGGCCCTAACTATGGAACCAGACCATCTACCCACTATGCGTTTGTGTTTTTCAATGTTTAGGGTAGATTACATAAATCCTAGTTTCACCTTTTCCACTCTCTTAAGATCCATATCTATTGCTTCCTGCCCCCTGACCACATTGCTTCCTCTTCAAACATTTCATTTTCTTGAATCACTCATCTAATGCCTTTTCTAAAATAAGGATTAATCAGTAATATCATCTTTTAGTAGAGGGAATGTCTTAAATCTTGCAATCTCACATAAGGAAATTTTGATTTCAAGTTGTCATTGCTCAACAATCATGTTATTTCCTCTCAAGACCATCCTAGAAATGGTTTCAGATAACAAAAGTTATGGTCAGCTAGAGAATTGATTCCAAGAAATGGGGTGATGCCAAATATGATTTTTGTTTCTAAGATGAACATACCAACCAATTATCTAGAGGAAAATTCATAGAATCTATTCTTTTCTGAAAGGATTATGAGAATGAGAATTTCTAAAATTGATGCCAAATGGGGCCTTAATAGTTTTTAGAATTGAACCTTACCTACCCTCACCTATAAATACATAAACAGGTTGGGTCAACCCGTATGCCCAAAATAACAACTTTTGAGAGAGTCAACTATTTCGACACTGTCGTGTGGTAGAAACGGGTTTGATCAACCCATATACTCAAAAACAACTTTTTTTTGGTGAATCATCTCTTAAGACTGCCATGTGGCAAAAACAGGTCAAATCGACCCATATACCCAAACAAAAACAATTTTGAGAGAATAAACTCTACCAAGGCTACCACGTGGCAGAAACAGGTCAGGTTGACCCATATACCCGAAAATGCAAGATTTATGTAGAAAAATACCAAAACTTTGCAGAAAATGCAAGAATTATGCAAAAAATACTAGAAAATTTGCAAAAAAAAAAAGTAGAAAAAATACTAGTAATTGCAAAACTCTTGTAAAAAATAAGAAAAAAACATGCAAGAAAATTCAGAAAAAATACAAAAAATACCAAAGAATTGCAAAAAAATCAGAAAATGCAAAAAACAATGCATTACTTTTGCAGAAAAATTAGAAAAAATTTGTAGAAAATACCAAAAAATGCATGAAAACACTAGAAAATGCATAAATTATGCAAAAAACAACAAAACATTATAAAAATTTGTAGAAAATGCAGAAAAGCTATACTACTTTAAAAAGTATGAATAGTCAAGAATATTTTTGGAATTTGTGATGACAAATTTTACCCCTCTATATTTAAGTTTATTGATAAAAAATGAGGGCAAATATGGTAATTAGTTAATGATATTAAATGAATTGAAAAGAGTTAATTTTAAGATATTCAATAATTCAATTATCTCTCATTAATCCAACATCTAAGGTATTAATTTACATTTATCTTCATTGAATCATATATTTAAATCTTCTTTGTTTATTCTCATCATTAAATTCTATAATTAAATATATACATAATAAATTAATAATTTCAATAACATAAAAAACTTATACTTTTAAAATTTACGAGGAAAAAATAGTGTTTTCATCTATGTGGTGGTAAGAAATTAAATTATTTGGGTTAAATGTGCTAATCCATGTTGCCACAATTAAATAATAAAATTAAAAAATATATATAAAATGCAAAAAACATAAAAATTAAAAAAAAATGGAAACATTTTTAACATCATATATTTGACATATTAAACAAAAATAAGTATGAAAAATATGTTTCAAAATCTGACCTGGAGGCTGACCTGCTTTTGCCTTCAGGTCACAGGTCACTAGTTCGACTGTCAAGGTTAGACGAGTCAAAACACTCTAAGTCAACACTGCGCGCGCGTGCACGCGTGTGTGTAAAAATTCATATTTTATCAATAAATAGTATAATTATGTTTTACATATAATATATGTAGTATGCTACATTTATTTATGTTTTTTAATTCCATTTTAAATTTTTTATTTATAAAAACATTAAAATTTGCAATTTAAGGCCAAAATAGGGTTTTTTTTCACGAAGTTACTCAAAAAAAAAAAAAAGATAACCCCAATTAGACATCAAAGTGCAAAGTTATGGCTTCCAAAAGTTTGCACATAATTAAGTGCACAACCTACGACTTAGTTACTGGGTTGAACAGATCAAGGATTGAACCACCCAAGTTAGATAGTTTTTAACCAAAAGGGGGAGTTCCAACAGAATCAAACCTAGAATCGAGGTCGAGTGACGGTTTGAACGGTTCAATTGGCCAGGTCAACAACAAGTTGAAAACATTGATGATAAATAAGAAATGTTTTTATTAATGATGGAAAAGAAATGTAAAATTTAAATCCAATTGGAAGTAAAACTATTTTCCTATGATCTCTCATTAAATCTCATATTTAAAGTATATTCTCTTATTAAATCATATATTTAAGATATCTTTTCTCATCATTAAATTGTAATAATTAAACCCACAATATTAATTCTAATAATATAAAAACAAATATTTTGAAAAATAATTTGAAAATAGAACCATTTTCTTCCCTCTCAGTTGTGGGTAAGCAATCCAACCATTTTGGGTCAAATCCATTAATAAATAATAAAAGTTTAAAATATATAATACAAAAATAAAAAGAACTGGGCATGTCATTGATATTGTATATTCATTATACTGAACAAAAATAAGTATGAAATGTAAGAAATATTTTTGTAAATGATGAAAATTGAATGCCAAAATTAAAATCAACCTAAAAATGAAATGATGTCATAGTCAAATAATAAAATTTTTAAAAATAGAAAATACAAAGAATCACAAAAATAAATATTATACATAAGATATAACGTTATATATTTATAAAAAATAAAATACTGGATACAAATATAATATTATACATTCATTATATTGAACAAAAATAAATATTATACCTAAGATGTAATTTTATCAATAATAGAAATGTAATACAAAATTTAATATCAACCTAGAAATTAAACTATTTTTCTTTTTGGTCGTAGGTTAGTGGTTTGGGTCAAATGGATTAATCGATGATATAATAGTTAAATAATAAATGTTTAAAAATAATAAAAAAGTACAAGTAATCGAAAGAATATATAAAAAAATATATAGTAATTATGTCAAACAAAAATTAATTGTGATAAGTAAAAATTATGTATATAATGTAGATGAAATATATAATTTAAAATTGATCCGAAAGGAAAGATATTTTCTTATTTAAATGGTGGGTCAATAATCCAACTTTTCAAACAAATTTATGATGTCATAATTTAATAATAAATATTAAAAAAAGATAGAACACAAAAGACAAAAAGTAGATAATAATAATAATAATAATAATAATAATAATAATAATAATAATAATAATAATAATAATAATAATAATAATAATAATAATAATAATAATAATAATTGTTATTGTTATTGTAATTTAAAATTTCTGTTGGAGCACATTTAGTACAAGTATTTAAGTTTATTTTTAACCATATTTTTACTTTTATTAATTTTCAATTTCTATCTTAACTATGATATATCTAAAATTCAAGTAATTAATATGAAAAAAAGTTCATGTGCTTATATGCTTAATTACTAGTACAAAAAAATACAAAAATAATATAAAAATAATGTAGAAAATACCAGAAAATTGAATAAAATGCAGGAAAATAGTAGAAAATGTAGAAAAAATACTAGAAATTTTCAAAATCAATGCAGCAAATACTAGAAAGTTGTAGAAAATACAAAAAATTGCAAATATTATGCAAAAAAGTACTAGAAATTTCAAAATTGTAAAAAAATACAAGAAATTGCAAACATGCAGAAAAATACCAAAAATTATAGAAAATGCATAGAATAGCAAAAGTTGCAAAAAAATATGCATAACTTTTGCAAAAAAAAAAACTAGAAAAATGCAAAAAAAAAGCAAAAAATAAAAAATGCATGAAAACACCAAAAAACTTGAAAACATACAATAAAAACATGGTATAAAATGGTAGGAGGAAGTTTCAACCTTTACTTAGGAACCCTCGACCTGAATAGAGACTTTCGAATTACTGAAACCAAGGAATAAAGTATTGGTATTAGGTATTGGGTATCATATCAAATAACTCGAATACAAATATGCTTTGTAAATGCATGGATGCAAACATAAAATATGGAAACGTAAATTTTAATAAATACATTAATAATACTAAATTTAAGATAAAAATAATCACAAAATAGTATATAAATAGATAGAAAATGTAAATTTTAATGATATATGAAGAAATATATTACAATTAATGTATTGGGATGGATAGATATCATGTAATTTCAGTTATAATGAATCAATCAAGAGTCCAAGACACTAAACATATCCACCTATTACCAAAAAACAAAATATATGTGCCTATTATATTTTAATTATTATATCAATTATTATTTTATTTTACTATTTTAATTTTTTAAATTAACAAAAAGCAACTCAAATTAAAATATCAATTAATCATTTATAAAATATAATCTTAACTTAGAGTATATCAAATTTGTTAAATTTTTTAAAATACATATCATATAAAAATTCATAGTTTTTAATTACTAAAATAATTACTCCGTTATTAATATTTTTATTTCTAGAAATTTGATGAAATAAAAGTCATTTTTTAAATAAATGTAGATTAGTGGATTTTATAGGCTAAATTTAATATTATATTCTTCAATGATTTTATATAATATTTTTATTTTTTGTAAATAATAAATGTTTTGTTATTACTTATTAGTGTAAATTGAAATATTAGTTAATAATTTATAAAAAATATATAAAAGATTTAAGATTTATATCATGTGCGAATTTATAAATTTTAAGTATTAAAATAATTATTCTATTATTAATATTCTATTTATATAATTTTTTTATATTAAAAATAATCTTTTTATATAAATATAGATTTGATAGATTATTTATTCTTTTAGTTTATAAAATACTTTTTTTTAATATTATTTTTAATTTTTTAGCTAGAGTTGTTAAATATAAATATATGCTTTTTGTTTAAATTGCATGTGAACAAAAAAGTTAATAAAATCTATTTGTTTCACTTTTCAACATGAAATGAAATGTGCCTTGGTGGCTTGGAATTGTTACAAGATGTGGATGTATTAAGTGGCCTTGAGTTTGAGTCACTTTAAATATATTTTTTATGAGACTTGGCAACCCAACCCATCCTAACCCTAATGGGTGCCTTTGACCCAACCCACCTTGACCCTTTTCCGCTTACCTTAATGGGTTGCTCAACCCGTATTAACCCACCAATAGAATGGGCTGGGGTCAAGATTGCCAATCCTACTTGAGTTGAGGACACGAATCACAGTATAGAGGCTGAAAGGCCAACATTTTGGAAATTCCTTAGGGTTCTTTCTTCTAAAAGATTTCTTTTGTTTAATTGAATGAGTAATATACTAGAGGTCGACTGGAGGAAGTAATCCAACATCTACTACCACACTGATAGTTCTTTTGTAAAGAAAAGGCATATGTTTTGTTCCGTAGACATTTCGTGATAGGTGTTTATCAAAACACTGTCATGTCATCGCCAAATCAATATTTTTCTCATCATGTTCATCTGTACAAATTAGTATGCACAAAAGTGAGTTTGATTTATATGCGCACCAACCGTTGGAAGAAGCTTCATTTTAACACTTGCCTCAATGGTTGAACATTTATTCACTCAACCGTTAATGCAGCACCTAATAGTGGCTAGTTGTCAATAAACAATTTATCAAGTACTTTCTCATTTTTGAAAACAAATAAAATACAAACAGTTATTTAATAAATAGAAAGTATATCAAACACATACTTGAAATGGAAGCATGTGATGGAAGATAAGGGGTATTAAATATTACATGATACACATGTTCACTCGTATTTCAAATTAATAGAAGCCATGTCGATTCCATGTAATGTCAATGCGCACCGGTGTAGAAGCATATCAAAGATTGATAGTTTGGTAAATTACTTTGGGAAATTACTCTTTGTAATGTTGCTCAAATACAGAGTCTGTCTTATTATAAAATAATGTAACTAATTTCGTCAAGGTAATAGCCAAGTCGTTCTGATGAGTTTCAATCTAGAAAAGCAGGCCCATGACAATAAACCAAATAAGGCCTTGATAGTTGCATCAATTTCTGCCAATCCCACATGGGGTAACTTGGGCTGGGTTAGCCCGAAGGCCCCGAACCCAATATGAAAAATTCAGCTAGGGTTGGGTTGAACTTCAGGGTAGGGTAGGATTAAATGAGGCATTGGGACAATCCAAATACATCTCTTCATATTTGCATGTAAATAATATGCAGGCATGCGTGTATGCCTGTACCATACATCAGCTAATGTATTTATCTATAAAATAAAAATTACTGCATGTTTCCTTTGTTACCATATCTTTGTATATATAATAATGCTAAAGTGTGTTTTCAAGATAAAATTTAAGTAAAAAGAAGTGAAGTAATTAGGTTAATTCGAACCTAAAGGGGTGTTCTTTTCTTAGATTTTGAGAGGGGGAAAGATGGTCAATGGGATTTTGGTTCTCATTGACTAAGAATACCGTGTTCTTTTTTCAGATTTATGTGGGGAGTAAGAAAAGTTTATTTCTTGGTTAATCCATCTCCCAGGTGGGTAAATAACTTTCCCACGTAGGGGGAAAGTTGCCAACACTTGAATGAGACAAAATTGTCATTTTTAATAATAGATTTTTATGGCTAAAATGGTCATTGCCTTATTTACACGATAAATAAAAGAACATGGGTAAATGCACTTACCTGGATAAGTATTTACCAGGAAAAACTTACTCAGACAACTGCATTTACCCGGATATATAACTTACCGAAAAGAAAACGAAGCCAAAATGAATTTTAAGATTCAACTGAAATTAAGATTAGGTTCGAATAATATATTGGGTTAGGGTTGACTCAACCAGATAGAACCCAGCCGACTTGCTCTCCTATTCTTATACCCAAAGTAATTAAGGACCATATTTTTAGACACTCATATGCTTTATTTATTATTATTTTTCCTTAAGCAGGAAAAAACAAGTTCCATATGTTGACTTTGGAACTGACGTCAGAACCATCAAAACTAGAACCAACGTTAGAGCCTATGATCTCAACATGATAGGTTTTGATACTAAAAACCAAACAGACCCTTACATGATGAATTCTAAGTATTAATTTGAAACCAAACCAACTCACATCTCAAATCTCACCCCAACATGATCATGATAAAAAAGAAAAGCTGAAATGAAATCTATGATGCAGAAAGACATGGTGCCCGAAGAGCTTTGGCCAATCAAAATCTAAATTTGATAAATACCACATTTCAAGTTTATAATTATATTGGTCATAAAATTTTTTATATATCTTGTATTTCAATTGCTAGATTTCTCGGACCCATGTAGCCAAGGCAAGATGCTTCTTTTTTATTTTTTTCTTTTAAATAAATGCTTTTTGTTTTCTAATTTGCCAAAATCCACCCCTAAAATGCTTCAAGATGGTGGGCCAAGGCATGAGCCATTCGGGCATCTTCTACGTGGCACCATGGAACCTATATTTTCTTTCTGGTCTGTATTTATGTCCACCTTTCAGACCAAATGCTCGCCACGTGTCAAAAATTCATTTTATACGTTAATCAGAATTAATAAAAGAAACTTGAACGGCTAATCGGCTATTGTTTTTAATAAAAGAAAGTGAGAAGAAAGAACTTAATTCACCGTTGACATCACTTCAGTTCTTATGAGAAAAGAGGGAGCTTTCCTGTCTACGGTGGATATTAATCCACGTTATTCCATGTTCTCGAAGAATCTATTCATCGAGGCCCAATCAAATATGGATTTGTTCAGTATCCAATGGATAGATGTGAGTAGGGAGTAGGAGATTGGGACTTTGTGTCACATGTCTGCATATCTCCATCCACAATATCTTTCTCAATCCTCCTTGCCTCCTTGGTTCTATCTATTATACCACAAGGGCGGGTTCTCTGTTTTCACAAACAAATCCTTCCAATTCTCCTATCCATCTGCTTCTGCTTCTTATACTGTGAGAGAGAAGGGAAAGGGAGAAGTAGACGGTACTTTGCTTATTTAAGTGCGTCTGCAGAACAAAAAGGAATATAGAAAATGTCCATGTCGTTGGGGTATTGTTGCTCGAGCTTTTTAGCCAGAGAATCGATTGGGGCTAAGTCTTCATCGACTCTCCGCCTCGCTCCTTCTCCTTCCCTTGCCAACCAGCGCATGGTTCGCTTCGCAACCTGTGCCGCTTCTTCCAAGCCTGCAACAACTAAGAAACGAGAGCCCAGGGGTATCACCAAGCCCAAACCAATCTCTCCAGCAATGCAAGCGCTTCTCGGCGTCCCGGAGATCCCTCGCACCCAAGCCCTCAAACAGATTTGGGCTTACATCAAAGAGCACAATCTCCAGGTCCATCCTTCTTTACTTGCTTTCCCTCTCCTGCAGTATGAATGAGAGTACAAATGTATTATCTTATTACTGTCATGTCTGTTATGTTCTTATTTGAATATATCCATCTGGTTCTATGTTTAAACTGCATTTGGGGATTTGCGTAGGAGATTCCTCTTTTCTTTTCTTTTTTTTTTTTAATCCTGGATAAGGTTGTATATGTTCAATAACTTCACATGCCACTATCTCCTAGTGAGTCTCCCCTTCCCTCCATTTTTTAAGTTACGACCAACTACATGTTTGATATGTTTAAATGGTTTGGACAACGTTGCATTTTGTTGGGTTCCTTGTTTCCGCAAAGGATTGGAAGCATAAGTTACCTTCATTTCAACTGGTTTTTATTTGTTATTCTTTTCCCCTTTTGCTTGCACTTTTGTATGTATGAACTTGGTCTGTTCAGTCACATTCAAAACCAATCTAACATTATGTCTTATCTATTGTACCTACACTACCATTTTTCTTAACCTTTTGCACTCTTGTATGTTGATTTTATCTGGGGTGCGGACTCAACACGTTTGAATATGACTTACTAGGAATCGTTTTCATCTTGAAGAGCATGGGTCAGATTTTCCTGTTGTAGTATTGTTTCAAATTTTCTAAATTTTGAATTGTCTTCTAGTTCTATATTTATTCTACTTGTTTGCATTCACCCTTCTGCTGAATTTAGTTTTCCTTTTTTTTTTTTCTTTTAATTTTTCTTCCTTTCTTGAGAAACTGTGCAGTTTCATTTCCCACCCCTCCCCCTCTGAGTAAATCACGAAGACCAATCATGCCCAGGAACAACTAGCCTCCAAGCTCCAAATCATAAAAACAGACATAAAGAGAATCGACCAAAAAAATAAACTGCTGTTTTTCTTTCTGAAGGATTCTAGTTTTATAATATATTTGAACTTTTCATGTTAGTCTGAATCTATTAAATGCTTATCACTTGACATTGTTAGAGTTTTATGGACAACATGGTCCCTTTTTGGGTTCCACACTAGTATCACTTTGGTTGGCTATTTTGGAATTTAGCCATTGTATATTCGTCAGAGTGACCTTTTCTTCTAGTTTCTTTAGGCTATGTTTGGTTTGAAGGAAAAAGTAGGGAAAGGAAGGGAAAGAAAGGGAAAGGTAGGGAAACTTATACAAGGTTTGTAAAGGTTTCCCTACCTTTCCCTTTCTTTCCCTACTTTTTCCTTCAAACCAAACACAGCCTTGTGGAAATCTTCATCTGAAGTTATGCAGAAGGAACTAATAATTACGCTTATACATTTTGTTCCTACTATTGCAACTGAAAGAATGGTAAGATCCATCATATGAACGCCAAAAAGGGTGCGGAATGGGTGGTCGAATTTCAAAAAATTTCTTACATTTCTTCCAACTGGGAATCACATTCCCTATATTTGGAATACAATATTCAAGGATCTAACTTGAACCAAAACTGAACAAGATCTAAACCAAAAGAGAAGGGAATGGATATATCTGATCTGGAGAAACAGTATCTCCCAATGTCGGTGTTCATGCCCAAAGAAACTTCCAAGAACCGCTCTCACTGAAGATGACATGGTGATGATGGAGCAGAACCAGTAGTGTTCGTCCCATGAACCAGGTCCTTCTGAAGAATTTGATGGAAGCAATGAGCACTACACACGATCAGTCTTTCAACAAAGACTGATATCAAGAAGCTTTCTTGATCTTTTCCCTCACAGAGATATCGAGCTGGCAATAGATGGCGGCGGCGGCTGCTGGAGGAGAAGACTAGAGAAGAAGGTAGCGAACTGCTTTCTCCTCTCTAGGGTTTCTCTGAGATCCAATCTCTAGATTGCAGTGTTCTCTGCGAATTCCCTTAAGGTTCGAATTCTTGTAATTTGAATTAGGGTTTCTCCTCTTTCTTTCTTAGTGATTAAGAAACCTCTTAGTCCCATTAGGAGTTATTCTAATCCAAATTTGTATTTGGATAAGGAGTCTTCTTAATCCTATCTGCAGATTAGACCAGCCCACTCCTGATCTTATCAAGAGGTTACCATATTCAAATCCTAATTTGAATTTGGTCTCCATGAGTGGATAGAGTTAAGACCCAATCCTTTTGGCTTGACCTAATCTCAGATCCACCCCTTTAAGTGACTGATCAAATTAGCCCAGTTCGAAATGGGCTTTAGGCCCAATATGTATCAAGTGCTCAATAGGCTTCCAAGCTGCTGCCAAGTTGGGCTTCTTTGTATGGCGTGGGACCCAAGCATTGATCTACACATTAGCCACATGTGTTCGGCCCAGCCCTTGTTACAAGGCCTAGTCGAATTCATTGGAGAGCCCAGTGAACCCCTTGAGCCCATCACGTGGACTCGATGGGCCTAATACTTGCACTAAGTGGTCCCTGTGCCAAGCCATCTTATAAAAACCTAGGGACTGTGGGCAGATGCAAGATTAGCCCATCATGTATAACCTTAAATGGCCTTACACTTAACCTCAGCCCATAATGATCAAACACTGCCCGACAAGAGAGGACCTCTCCCTCGACTGCAAGGAACTGTGCTGCACTCTCTGCTCACATGGATCTCAGGAATTAAAACCATTTGTATATATATATATATATATATATATATATATATATATATATATATATATATTGCAGAACAAAATTCCAACGATTGAAATCAACTGCCGGCAGTTTGGTTTCTATCAGAGAGAGTGCATCCCCGATCATTACCTTTGTCCAACAAAGGGGCTGATCCTGTCACTATGATCATCCACTTAGATGAATTCTCAAACTGTTCCAACATACCCAGGTTTTGACCCCTGCTAAGGATCTCACTGATTGACATATCAAAGACAGCCCAATCCGATGCCTAGTGCTGTATCATAATCGAGTCTAAGGGTCAGGTGTAACTTTCCAGTTTTGCCCGTCAATCTCCAAGGTCCAGGGCAATATTAGAAATCTGGTCCGATTCAAAGATTCAAGTTCCTACACTGCATGTACATTGGGTCTCACCCTGGCGGCTGAGACAAACCACCCCAACATTTGGCAGCACACCAGTATTAGCCTTGGCAGGATAAATCTCCCTAGACTTATTCAATGGCTGTGAACATTCTAAACTAACACGAGTCTCATTATTTAAGAGTCTTACACAGAAACATACCACACAACATGGATCAAACATGCACTTTATTCATTTACACAGAAACATACCACACAACATGTAGAGTCTTATCAATCCAACTTTTTGATGCATATAGAGTGTTGAGTGGCATAGATAAATGTAGAATTCCATTCTTCCTATCTAGAAACATTAACGATAAGAAGATATTATCCAGGGTGTATGCCAGACGTTTGCTACGAAACAATTGGATATCTTATGAGTTCAACATTCTGGTACATATTGAGAGTTGAGTGGCATAATTAAATGTAGAATTTCATTCTTCCTATCTAGAAACATTAATGAGGAAAAGATATTGTCGAGGATGCATGCTAGATATTCATTTGTTTCACATGTCATACCTCAATGGGCTGTTTTGCTTAATCCCTGTTCAGCAGAACATGTCTCACTTTATGCTCCTTTTCACTATTAGCATCTATTTTTCTTCTCCGCATGCACTTAACGTGTACTCTACGAGTTGCCTTGATGAATTTATGTACTGATTTATTTTATGTGCTTACTCCAGGATCCTGAAAACAAAAAGATTGTAGTGTGTGATGAGAAGCTGAAGACCATATTTGGAGGGAGAGAGCGTGTGGGGTTTCTTGAGATCTCAGGGTTGATTAATCCTCATTTCCTCAAGTGAAGGTCAACATTGCAGGAGAGCAAATTCAGAAGCTGAAAAATCCTCCGTTCCTTTTTTTGTGTCTGTGTTTGTCTACATGGGCGTTTGGGTTCAGTTGATCTTATTACTAAAAACAAGTGCTTCATTTAACTATAAGGTTCTCTAGGATGCAGACGTCAATCTAAGTGCACTGTGAACATCAAGAGCCATTAGTTGCATTCTTCAAAAAGCTTTTTTCCTGCTTTAGCAAAAGTAGGTATATGAATGCAAAATCCGTTTTTCCATTGTTCATTGTTTAGCTTAGGAATCTTTTAACATTTTGGAGCTTTACAGTTGGTCTGGCAAGAAAATGGTTTCTTATATTTTACCTCTTGCCAGATATATGACGGAATGCAATAGTTTTGAATCTTTTGATATCTTTATGTCATCTAATCACGTACTTAATTTGTTTGGTGTATATGGATATTCTGGTAAACTTCTCCTTGTGTACCAAAAATCTGTTTAGCCAGCAGAATAGATCTAAATATTTCCTAAAAGGTCTGAATCCGCTCAGATCTATTGAGGTAACTATTTTGACACTCCACAAACTCCACAAAGGCCTTTTTTCCTATCTGAGTACAGGGGAGGCTGCCCATGCAAGAGCGAAGAACCAATACTAGCATGCATACTACAAAAAATATTCTATCATGCTATGTTAGCTTATGTGAATTCGCCCCTTTTTATCCTGCCGGTTATGCAAGATTGTAACTTGTAATTCCTGTTATAACAAAATAGTTTTGTTCTACCATGTGCAATTCCATGCAGATCGGTTTGAATGACTCTGCCTTCGATCTGTAAAAGCCTTGTTTTTAGTCTTTAAAGTTTAAACACATCGAAGGGACATTAATAGAAATCAGTTGGAATTGTGCCTACTGCCTTCTAACAATGCTGCCTTAGGTACACTTGGCTCTAGCAGGCTTTCGGTAGCGTTGCCTGAAAGCGGATGGTGGGATTGGGATCAGGCACAAAATTTATTTCTTTAAAGAAAAGGATGGGTTTTCGTATATTCTAAAACTAGAAAAGAAGGAAATCGCATATTTGATTCATTGTATGATGAATATTTAGAGTACGACAGTGGAGTGGAGTCGGTATTCTATATTCTAACCGTGTAACTGTTTTGTAAGACTTTAATGCTCCCTCTCAACTTGGAGCATGGATGCCTTGGTAAATATGTCACCAGCGAGAACTGATGTATGCTGTAGTAATGGTGTTGGCCCAGATGTGCTTTCATATGAATTGATAGTCAATCTCAATGTGTTTTGTCCGTTTATAAAACATTAGATTGGCTGCAATGTGAAGTGCAGCTTTGTTGTCATAGATGGCATGGGTTGAGAATGAGTCCCAAATCAGTAAACAATCGCTTTAGCCAAAGGAGCTTGCTAGTGGGTAGTAGCCATGGTGCAGTACTTTACTTTAGCCGAGGCATGAGAGACTATCGGTTGTTTCTTGGTTTTCCAAGACAGTGGGGATGAACTAAGAAAAGAAATGTAGCCAGTAGTTGAACTGTCAGGTGGAGGGACAGTTTGCCCAGTCTGAGTCACAATAGGCCCTTAAAATCAGATCGCTGTTGGAGAGTAGAATGCCATGCTCAGGAGTTGATTTGAGGTATCGAAATACATGCATGGCAGCATCAAGATGGCGTTGTAGAGGGTCACCCATAAACTGGCTGTGTGTACTGCAAAGCTGAGCTCCGGTCTTGTGATGGTTAAGTAAATGAGGTGACTAACTAAGCGCCTATATTGAGCATGGTTAAGTAAATGAGGTGACTAACTAGGCGCCTATATTGAGAAGGATTGTCTATTGGAGGTTTAGATTCTAGTCCAAGATGTTATGTCCATTAGAAGGGGGACCAACTAGGCGCCTATATTGAGTAGGATTGTTTATTGGAGCTCTAGATTCTGGTCCAAGATGATGTTGTTCCATTGGAAGGGGCTGGGTTTACAGCCTAACATGCCTGCTTCTTGAAGAATGTCCAATATATATTTGCGTTAGTTGATAAAGTGGCCAGAAGAGGAGCGAAATATCTCAATGCCGAGAAAATAATGGAGATGACCCAGGCCATTGATAGAAAAATAATTGCTGAGATAATTCTTGAGATCATTAATGGCATTAAGATTGTCCCCGGCTATGACAAGGCCATTGACGTATGCCAAAAACAGCTAGAAATGAATTGGAGCTGCTCATAGTGAATAGTGTGTTGTTTGCCAATGATTGATGGAAGCCATGTTGTATGAGCGCGCAAGCCAACGTTTTAAACCAATTCTGTCATGCTTGCTTAAGCCCATAAATTGATTTGTTTAATTTGCATACACGTGTCTGCTGGCGGTAGCATCCCAAGAGGAGGAATCATGTATACTTCTTCCTAAAGAGAGCTGATGTAACCGTTTCTAGTCACATACCATTTTTTTTCGTGATGTATCAATTTTTGGCTAAGTACTTCGTCATTTGACCTGCTCCCAGGTGGCATGTGACTCAGAGGATGATTGAGCTCCCTGGTGGCGAACTGCTTGGTGGTGAGCTACTTGGTGGCGAACTCCCTGGTGGTGAGCTACTTGGTGACGAGCTCCCTAGTGGTGAGCTACCTTGATGAGCTGTTGGGTACGCTGCCTTAGTGGCGAACCTCCTAGTGTAGTGCAACCCGATTGCCCTCTGCATGAGATGATCTGCTCCTCTTTGTAAACGGCGGGAGTCGATGAATCTACGAGAACTGAATCAGAGGACCCGGGGGTGTTTACCCGACGAGGCCACTCTGATGGCTAAGTTAGCACTCTGATAGTAGAGAGATTGAAGATGATATTAGAGAAATGAGAGAGCTAGAGAGCAGGGGTTACCTTTATTTTTCATCCCCCTCCCCTCTGGGGGGTCAAAGCTCTTATATAGCAATGTTCTGACAGATCTAGCGTAACCACCTTTGATTCTTTATCGCAACCATTACTTGCCAGGGCTGAGCTGGTGGGTGCAGGTAACCGTGCAGGGTACTGCCCTGCCAGACAGGGGACGCTTGTCAGGGACTAGCAGGCACGCCGCCGCCTGGCTAGAGTCGTGGGAGCAGTCTCCAGATCTGGTAGGTACGGTTGTCAGGTAGGAAATCTTCTTGCGATACACCGAGCTGCTCTGCAGTGGGCTACCTTACACCGAGCTACTTTTCACCGAGCTACTTTTCATCGAGCTACCAGTAATGTGCCGAGGTGCTTCTACCCGAGCTGTTCGTAAGATGCCAGGCTACCTGTGACGAGCTGCCTGTAAGTGGCCAGCTGCCTATGACGAGCTACTTATGCCGAGCTGCCTATAAGTGGTGAGCTACTTGTGACGAGCTGCCTATGCCGAGCTGCCTGTAGGTGGCGAGCTACCTATGACGAGCTGCCTGTAAGTGGCAAGCTACCTATGGCGAACTGCCTATGTCAAGCTGCCTATAAGTGGCGAGCTGCTTGTAGCTAGCTCAAGTTATCTAGTTGTCAAGAGGCTGCACTTATTTGGCATGAGGTGCCAGGTGTCATAATTTCACTAGGGGGCCAAATCCGCTTTCATCAAGAGCCATGAAAAAAAGCGTTATTCACGTCTATTTGGTGAAGTTCCCAGCCTCGTGTTGCTGCAAGAGCGAATAAACAACACACCACTGCTAATTTTGCAACAGGAGCAAAGGTTTTAGTGTAATCAATCCCTTTGGCTTGTGAATATCCCTTTGCAACCCGTCGTACTTTGTAGCACTCAATTGTGCCATCTTGATTATATTTGACCTTGTAAACCGATCTGCACCGCACCCGATGGGCTTTTTGCCGGGTGAAAGTTCTGTTAGAGTCCATGTGTAAGTATTTTCAAGAGCCAATAATTCTGCTGCCATTGCTTGTCTCCAACGTTCACCTTTCTAGGCATGCTTATATCATTATATATGGTAGGCTCAAGATGGACAGTGGCACTTGAATGGAGAAACTTGGAGATAGGGTGAGAAGTGGATGAAGCATGTGGGCCATTATTGGACTAAATGGTTGGACAAACGTAATCAGCAATATGGGCTAGAATACGTTTATTGTGAATGGGCTGATTAGGAGGGTCTAATACAGGCATGATGGATGGCGAGTTGGCGGTAATCGGTATGGGTTCAGATTCAGGTGTGATGGGCACCATGGGCTTAGCTGCAACGAGTACATCATATGTGAGTGACCCAGTGGTTTTAGTAGTATTTGAGTGTCCTAAGTCTTTATGGGTCGAAATATTAAAGCCATCATCTAATGCTAGTGCTGGAATAACTAGCGAGTGTGTAACAAAGTCCAATGGTTTATCATCTTGTTTACTTTCAATAAAAAAGGGAATTCATCTTCAGAAAACTCGACATCTCATGAGACGAAAAGTTGTTGCGTCTCCATATCAAGAAGTCTGTACCCCTTTTGTCGATGAGGGTAACCAAGAAAGGTATATCACCTAGATCGAGAAGCAAATTTATCACGACCATGGCGAGTCGTAGTAGCATAGGCGAGGCAGCCAAAGGTTGGAAAGTGTGCATAGGAAGATGCTTGGCCTTGTAAAATTTCAATGGGTGTGGAAAGATAAAATGCAGTCTCCCCAAAACTTTATTGGTAATTTGGCCTAAAATCGTAGGGCTTTTCCAATCTCTAAGAGGTGTCGATGCTTTCTTTCCACCACCCCATTCTGTTGTGGGGTATCTACACATGAGGTTTGTTGCATGATACCATGTTCAGCTGAGAAATTCTTCATAGGACTAGATAAGAATTCCGAACCATTGTCAGATCGAACACATTGAACCTTGCTATCATATTGAGTATTGACCATGGTACACAACATGACAAGATATGTGTAGGCTTCAGATTTGGTCTTCAATAGATACATCCATGTGGAAGTCATCAGCAATTGTTAGGAAGTACCATGCCCCTGAGAGGGATGGTGTCTTAATTATAGCTCCCCCATATATCACAATGAACTAAGAAAAAATGCATGTTGATCTAGGATTCCTAATGGGAAAAGACAGGAGAGTTTGCTTTGCATGCATACAAGTATCACAACATACAGTAGCAGGTATAGTAATGTGAAGATCTTTGATGAAGGCTAACCGATCATAAGAAACCAGAAGATTCAACATGAGTTTGCAGAGCCACCATCGAGCTCGCTGGTGCCAGGTAGTATAGTCGATCACGCAGTAGACTCACCCCAATCACTCTCTTGGAGGTCAAGTCCTACAAAACGCAGAAAGTTGGGAAAAATATGGTAGCACAGTTTAACTGTGACGTGAATTTGCTAATGGATGCCAAATTGTAGTGGAAACCAGAAATGAACAATACATTTTGCAAGCTAAGTTCAGGACAGAGAGACACATTGCCTCTGGATTGAACGGGTAGACATGTTCCATTCGACAATTGAACAGGTCTGATACTGGATTGGTTAATAGTATGATGCTCAGAATGAAAAGGTGCCATGTGATCAATCGCACCACTGTCTAATAACCAAATATCAGAATTCATGAACCAGTTAACTGTACCTGCAAAGTTGGAGATGTTGGGCTTTCCACCATTGAGAAGGTCAATCAACAGTCGGTATTGTTCAAATGAGAGTCCATTGATAGGTGAGACTTCTGTATTTGGATTGGAAGACTCAGCGTTAGAATTATTTGTCTTCAATGGAGCTTTTCCTTTTGATCACCCCTGGTTTCCCAGTTTGGTGGGTATGCGAAAATCTCATAACAATGGTCTTTGGTGTGTCCCTGTTTCTTACAGTGATTGTACCGTAGTTTAGGCTTGTCATTGCTATTCTTGAAGTTTCCACGTTGTGGTTGTGCTGCTACATTCATGGCTACTGCCTCTACTGTCGATGCTTGTTGGATTGCTAATTCTTGATAATTTTCTTCTTGGGACACTAATGCATAGACTTTGGTGATATTTGGTAGAGGTTCCATGCCAAGAATGCTGGACCTGATAGGAGTGAATCTCTCATTTAAACCAACAAGAAATTGAAATACGTATTCATTTTCTTTTTCGGCAAAGAATTCTTTCGCAGCACCTCCGCATGAACAGGTTGGAGCCCTTGAGAACGTAGCGAGTTTGTCCCATATCCCCTTCATCTTTGTGTAATAGACAACTACAAGAAGATCATCTTGCTTCAAGAGTGCAAGATTTCTCTTTAAGTGGAAGATCCGAGGGGCATTTCCTGGAGAAAAATGTTGTTCGAGGTCTTGGTATTCTTGACATATGTAGGCGATACTTTGATGTAATTCTTGGGCGAGTGCATTGAAAATCCAAGATATCACCATTGAATTGCATTTCGGCCATGCTAGCCATTCCATCATCTTCGAACGATCTGGTTTTCTGATCGTTCCATCCACAAATCCAGCTTTATTTTTGGCATTGAGCGTGTTGATCATTACATGCCTCCATGTCTGATAATTCTATCCCGTTAACAGGCAGGAGACTAAGGCGGTACTAGGGTCGTCGGATGGATGGAGGTAATATGGAGAGAAGAGATATGTGAATCTCTCACTGCTGCAACTGCTTTTGGTCTCTAGACCCATCTTGCATTCGTTGTTGTAGACAGAGCTTCAGCAAGGTTTCATGTGGAAGAGTCTTCTGATACCATCTACAGAAAAGAAAAGAAGGAAATTGCATATTTGATTGTTTGAGGGAGATTCAAATTTACAAATATCTCTTTCCTCCTCCCTTGAATGATTCCTTGTCCCACATTGCTTGGGAAAGGAGTGGGAGTGGAGTATATTTGTAGTTTTGCTCCATTTAAGGGTAAGGAGGAGAGGAATATAGATATTACATGCATGTGAGGGGGGGTTGGGGTTTTTTTCACACGTTGAGCTCTTCAAATTCAAATTTAATTTTTAAATAAATTGTTTTCTTTTTTCGTGCCTCTTCAAACAGGTCCTGTCTGAAAGGACACATTCGTGTCCATTCGGGTTTGAGAGCACTCTCTGACCCAGTCTTTACACACACACACACACACCATTTTCGACGTTCTTTTTTCTGATATGCATGTGAGGGGGGTTGGGGTGCTTTTCACGTGTGCGCCAAGTCAAGACGAGCCGGGTCGGGGCATGTGTGCAGGCGTGCGTGTGTACACGTTTGTGTACATGTATGCGCGGCGCACTAAATTATTTTGTTTATCCAAATTACACATTTTCAATTTTAAAACGTATCTCTTCAAATTCAAATTTAAATTTTAAATAAATTGTTTTCTTTTTTTCATGCCTCTTTGAACATCTGCATTGTTCTGAAGAGGTTCCTGTCTGAAAGGACACATCTGTGTCCATTTAGGTCTGAGAGCACTCTATAAGAAGAGTGCTGGCTGAACTAGTCTTTATACACACACCATTTTCAACATTATTTTCTTTGAGAAATCTGAGCATCAACCTTCAGTGGTTCGCAGAGGCCTAGTAAGTGAGTGCACGCCTACCAGTGGCCTGTGGGCTATTTTATCTTGGCAACTGGTTTGCGATCACCTAGCAGCACCATAGGGGGCAAATACGGTTTTAAGGAGAGTGACCAAGTGGCATGACTCAACCCTCCATCTTCCTACAATTCCCAGTTTCAAGTTCCTACAACAACTTCACATCACTACAACTTTGGTTTGGAAAGCGATTACTGATAAGTTTCGTCTGTTCTTTTTACTATTTTTACAACATTCTTAAAACCATGTTTATGAAACCTATCCTTGCTAACCCCTTCATGAGGAACCGGATATTGTTAGTAGTTCCCAATTTCTCTAAAATTGAACCCTTCAATGGAACCAACTACAAGCTTTCGCTTTGACTGAACCGAACCCATTAAATATGGAGGAACCAACCCGTTTTGTTGTTATAGAACATTAGACTACAGCCAACCACCTCTGCACCAACTATATCCTAAACTGCTTGTCCAATGAACTGTACAGTGTTTATTCTTCCTATAATTATGCTTATGAAATCTAGAATGCATTTGACACTAAGTATGCTCTAGAAAATGCCGAAAATAAGAAATATGTAATTGCCAACTTCTTGCACTTCACTATGAAAGAAGATAGAGATGTGTCTGCTTAAATAGATGAGTTCCAAGTTCTTGTGGGGGAATTAGCAAAGGAAGGCATGGTATCGCCAAATGAATTCATTGCCAGTTCTCTCATAGAGAAACTGCCACATGCATGGAATGATTTCAAGATCAGTATGAAACACAAGAGAAATGACACTACTTTGGACCAAGTAGTGGTCTGAATTAAGATTGAAGAAAAGAATAGAAAGAAATATGAGGACCAGCTTTCCAAAACCAATCTAGTGGAGGAAAAAACTACAAAATTCAAAAAGAACTTGAATGTGAAAAATAATTAGAAATTCAAGAAACAACAAAAGAAAGGAAACTGCTATGTATGTGGAACCCAGACATTACAAGAAGGATTGCCGGTACCGAAAGGACTCTAAAAAACCGAAAGTCAATTTGATTGAGGATGTTATCGCAGTAGTAGTAATTGAGGTAAACTTAGTTGATAAGCTAAAGGAGTGGGTACTGGACATTGGTGCTACCAAGCACATCTGTGGAGATCGCAATTCCTTTTATGAGTATACAACTCTGTCTGAAGGAGAGCAAATCTTCATGGGAAATTCACAAACTTCAAAGGTCATCAGCAAAGGAAATGCGCTCCTAAAACTAGTTTCAAGAAAAATCCTAATGCTGAATGATGTACTGCATATACTAGAGATCCGACAGAACTTGGTATCGGGAGCACTCCTCAACAAAGTAAGACTGAAACTCACAAATGAAGCAAACAAGGCCGTGTTGATTAAAAACAATGAATTTATTGGAAAGTGGTACACTGCTGGTGGATTATTTATACTGAACATCTCTAATATTATTATAAATAAAACTGCTTCTTCTTCTGCTTATATTGTTGAATCTTTTGATATTTGGCATGCTAGACTAGCACATCGTAGTACTCCTTATTTAAAACATTTATGTAAATTAGGAGTTTTGAATGTTCCTATTAACTTTACAAATGAAAAATGCCAAGTATGTGTAGAAGAAAAATTTACTAAGAAACCTCATAAAAGTGTACAAAGAGAAACTGAGTTGTTACAACTTATACACAGTGATATAGGAGGCCTTAAATTTCATGAAGTTAGAGGAGGAAAAAGATACTATATAACCTTTACAGATGACTTCTCTAGATATGCAAAAGTAGTTCTACTTAGATCAAAAGATGAGGCTGATCAAGCTTTCATAAACTATAAAACTGAAGTAGAAAATCAGTTAGAAAAAAAATAAAAAGACTTAGAACAGATAGAGAAACTGGGTATGATAGATAAACCATTAGAAAATTCTTTGAAGAAAATGGAATCATACATGAAACTATAGCTCCCTATCAACATGAAACTAATGGAGTTGCAGAAAGACTTAATAGAACACTAAAAGAAATTATGAATGCAATGTTAATTAGTTCAGGTGCACCTTCGAATTTGTGGGAAGAAGCAATCCTAACGGCTTGTCACTTATATAATAGAATACCACCTAAGAAGAAATGACAGATTCCCTTTGAACTTTGGCATAACAAGAACCCTAGCAAAGGTTGGAATACTTGAACCTAAAAGAAAGAAATTAGGACCGAAAAACTATGATTGTGCATTCATTGGCTATGCACAAAGCAGTGCGACTTATAAGTTCCTTGTAATTAAAACAATTGAAAATGTTGTCAAAAATAACATAATAATAGAGTCCCGAGATGCAGAGTTCTTTGAGCACATCTTCCCTTGAAGATAAAGAAACATTAAATAGGGAATCTTTCCAAAACCAAGTTACAAACCAAGAACAAGTGAATGCTCAAGAAACCATTACTTCACTTAGGCAAGACCCAAATTTAAGGAGAAGTAAAAGACAAAGAAGAGAAACAAACTTGGGTGACAAAATGTTCACATTTCTGGTGGAAATGACCCAATAATCTATCAGGAAGCTGTAACTTCACCTAATACAGTATTTTGGAAAAAAACCATAAAAAGTGAAATAGACTCCTTAGTCACTAATCACACTTGTGAACTTGTAGATCTCCCACCTAGAACTAAGGCATTAGATTGTAAGTGGATTTTTACGAAAAAACTAAAACCAGATAACACAATAGATAAATTCAAGGCCAGGTTAGTCGCTAAGAGGTTCAGACAAAAGAAAGATGTAGACTTTTTTGACACCTACTCCCCGATTGCAAGATTAACGACAATTAGGGTTTTGTTTGCTATAGCATCCATTTACAAACTGGTAGTTCACCAAATGGATGTGAAAATAACTTTCTTAAATGGGGAATTAGAGGAAGAAATTTACATTAGGCAACCTGAATGCTTCATAATGCTAAGACAAGAAAATAAAGTATGTAAATTAGTTAAGTCTCTGTTCCCAAAAATGGCATGAAAAATTTAATAATGTGTTAGTAACTAATGGATATAGCAGAAATGATTCTAATAGATGTGTCTATGGCAAATTTGAAAATAATAAAAAAATCATGATCTGTTTATATGTTGATGATATGCTAATAATAGGAACTGGTCTAGAGGTAGTAAAAGAAACGAAACAATTTCTAATGTCCAAATTTGATACCAAGGACTTGGATGAAGTTGATGTAATCTTGAGGATTAAAATCCATAAAGAACAAGTAAACTTTATTCTCTCCCAATTACATTATGTAGAGAGTATTTTTAGGAAATTTGGACACTATGATTGTAAGTCGGTTAAAACACCTCTTCACTGTAGTATTCACTTAAAGAAACATATAGGAGAACCTGTTTCGCAAAAGGAGTATGCAGGTATAATTGGATCTGTATCTTATTTAATGAACTATACAAGACCAAACATAGCTATAGCTGTGGGAAAATTAAGTTAGTATACTCATAATCCAAGAAATAAACATTGGGAAGCTTTAGTAAGATTATTAAAATATTTAGAATGAACCATAAACTTTGATTTACATTACTTAGGTTTTTCTCCTGTTTTAGAAGGTTTTACTGATGTGAATTAGATTTCAGATTCAAAGGATGCTTCCACTAGTGGATATGTGCTTACTCTAGGTAGTGGAATAGTATTGTGGAAATCATTAAAGCAGTCATGCAATACAAGTTCAACAATGGAGGCCGAGTTCATTGCACTAGAATTGGCGGGGTCCGAGGCAGAGTGGTTAAGGAACTTGCTAGCAAATATACCACTTTGGCCGTGGTCGGTTCTGTCCATATATCTCAATTGTGATAGCAAGCAGCAATAGCCAGAGCCAAGAACTAGACGTACAACGGTAAAAGAAGGCACATCCTCTTAAGGCATAACCTAGTAAGACAATACCTCAGTGAAGGTACGATCGCTCTGAATTTTGTAAGGTCTAAAAAGAACCTTGCAGATTCGTTAACCAAACCACAAACCTTTAGGTGGTTTATGAGGCATCGGTAGGAATGGGGTTGAAGCCCATTACAAAGTCATTATTGATGGACACCCAACCTATGTGAAAGGAGATCCCTGGAATTAGGTTGAATGGGTAAAAATGAGTCACTAGATGACTTGGGAAAGCACTATCATTTGTGTCCCATTTTAGATGCTGAGGTAAGATAGTAGTCACTACAGATTGAGGAGGTTGAGAATAAGTCTCTTAATTAGTTAGGAACAATGTGAGCAGTGCATACTGATAACTGACCTAAGTGAGTGTGAAGTGTGGTTGCTTCTAAGAGAGATCTAGGACCGACTCTCAAAAACACTCATGATTCCAAGAGGGGAAAAATGTTGAAATGTTCCAAAACAAAAGAACCACTAAAGAATTAGTGAATTGAGTTGGTTGGCAGGTTAGCTAGTTACGATAAGGAGGAAATGTTGAACGATTCTGACTCCACTCTGTAATATATCCTTTAATACCTAAGTGTTGATTGAAGTCCAAAAGACATCACCATGAATACTTTTCTCACTACGATGCTTAGATTGTTCAAACTTTTTGTAATTTTGAATTTTGTGGGGGATTGCTGGAGAGAGATTCAAATTTACAAGAATCTCTTTCCTCCCTCTCTTGTTTTTGTCATTTCCTCCCTGGAACGACTCATTGTCCCACATTACTTGGGAAATGAGTGGGAGTGGAGTATATTTGTAGTTTTTTTCCATCTATGGGTAGGGACCCATAGGAGGAGAGGACTATAGATATTCAATGCATGTGAGGGGGGTTGGGGTGCTTTTCACACGCATGCACTGAGCTGGGTCGGGGTGCAAGTGTAGGTGTAGGTGTAGGTGCGTGCACATGCACGTGTATGCGCAATGCACTGAATCATTTTGTTTATCCGAATTACACTTTTTCAATTTTAAAACGCGTCTCTTCAAATTCAATTTTAAATTTTAAATAAATTATTTTTTCTTTTTTTTGTGTCTCTTTTTCCTCCTTGTGCCTCTTTGAACAGGTGCATTGTTCTGAAGAGGCTCCTGTCTGAAAGGACACATCTATGTCCATTTGGGTCTGAGAGCACTCTATAAGAAGAGTATTGGCTGACCCATTCTTTACACACACACACACACACCATTTTTGACATTATTTTCTTTGAGAAATCTGAGCATCAATCTTCAGTGGTTCGCGGAGGTCTGGTAAGCGAGTGCACGCGTATCGTACCAGTGGCCTATGGGTTGTTTTATCTTGACGATCGGTTTGTGATCACTCGGCTGCACCATAGGGGGCAAATATGGTTTTAAGGAGAGTGACTAAGTGGCATGACTTAGCCCTCTATCTTCTTGCAATTCCCAGTTTCGAGTTCCTGCATCAACTTTACGTCACTACAACTTAGGTTTGGAAAGCGATTACCGATAAGTTCCATATGCTCTCTTTACTATTTTTAAAACATTGATTCATTGTATGATGAATATTTATAGAGTATAATAGTGGAGTCCAACTGGCTAACAGAATGTACTACTGGTATTCTATATATATATATATATATATATATATATATATATATATATATATATTATTTGTAAAATATTATTAATATATTGTAAAATATCTGTCTAGATTGGGCTTTAAGCTTAGACGTGGGTTTCAAACCTTATATAGGGCCAAGTTTGGGATCAATATCTATGTCTGATGGTCGGGTTGGGCTTGGGCTTGGGTTTGGTAATGTTTTTTATATAAAGAGGCAAAGTCTAGCCCGAACCCTAGTCTGGCCTGACCCGTGGGCAAGTCTAATCATAGGTGGAAGGTCTAAGACTTTAACTTCCCCAAGCCTAATATTCTAAGATTCATCATTTTGGGAAACTAATCCAATTTGTTGATATTATTCATCATCTATGTTTGTTGGAGTTAGTTGGGGCTTAAAAACGGAAGAAAAATCTTAATAATGATCAATGATTCCATGAGAATTCTATAATTAGGGCTATAACCGGATCAGATTCAGCAAAATCCAAATTTGATCCAAAATCCAATTGGATTAAAGACCTTAGATTTGAATTTGAATCCTAACAAACTCGGATCATATTCAAATTTAATCCAACTCCATTTTAATTTTTAAAATACAAAAAATAAAATAAAAAGTTAAGTACTTTTTAGCTTCTATATATAATAGGGAAATTTTCTTAAACTACCCTTGTGGTTTATCTAATCAACTAACTCTATCCTTATTGTTTAACTATTGTCTTGCACCACCCCTACTATTTCTACAATTGGCTTCGTCGTTAAATGCTAATGGAAAAAAAATTTAATGTCAAAATTTCCCTCAACTATTCTTCAAAATTTCAAAATAAAACCCTACTTATGAAAATTTTCAAGAAGATAGGAATCATATCGTTGCTCCATCTCTATCTCCGTCTCTATTTTCCATTTCCATTTCAGCAATGTACAGTGCTCAAAACAGCAATAGATCTATTGTTCTAACGCTTTTGGTATTGCTCTCAATCTCTCTTCATTTTATTTTATGTGCATCCTATTGAAAGAACCCTTGGATTTCCAATAAACTAAAACTAAAACTTGGACACTTAAACCTAAGGTGTTGATTAAGGTAATATGACATCCTAGAACTTGAACTTTTACCATGAGGAAGCACATTTGGCTGCTGCAAACTATAGGAGAAATCCATACTTCTCATATTTTCATAATGATCCCTTAAGATTGCAATGTCTACATGCAAAAAAAAAAAAAAATCAGAAAAGAGTCTACATGAAAAAAAAGAAACAAAATAAAAAAAGATCCTCGCATTAATCTTTATAAGGTTAAATTTTTTTTGACCTTTTTTATTAAAAAATCAAAATAAAACAGAGTTCTATAATGGTTCTCATCCTAAACTTCGTAAACCAACATATTGTCATATTTATTTTTCTTTTTCTCTTCAAAAATAACTTCGTTCATCATTGGTCGGTTTGTTTCCGATTATAAAAATATGTGTAGATATAGCAAGTAGATATTGGTTTTTGTAAATGGTATCGGATGGGAGAAGAATGCACTTGCAAATATTTTATTAGTTGATACATATATATATATACAAGTTCAAACTGACTTCAATCAAGTGGACAAGTGGGCCTAACAAGATGGTCATGTGTTTGAATCTTTTTCTATACAACAGCATTGTTGTTATGTGCTTGTCTTGGCTAACACCCCCCTTCAAGTTGGACATGGGAAGCAATGCCCAACTTGAATAGTTGCTGCTGAAAATGGTCTACACTAAAAGCCTTTCTAAGTAGGTCAACAGGCTAAATGGTGCTAGATATGTGTACATTTTAGATCACCTGCTTTTGGATGTACTCACGTACAAAATGATAGTCGATGTCTATATGTTTTATACTTTCATGAAAAATAGGGTTAGTCACAATGTGAATGACAACCTTCCTATCACAATGAAACTCCATGGGTTTACAAATGATATTCGTAAGTTCAACACGAAGTTTTTTAAGCCATAAAAGTTCAGAGGTGGGAATTGCCACAACACGATACTCAACCTTTGTAGAAGAATGTGAAATAGTATGTTGCTTCTTGTTTTTCCATGAAAGAGGTGAGTCACCTAGGAAGGTGATGTAGCATGTGGTTAATCTTCGGGTAAGAAGGCAACTGGCCCAATTGGAGTCACAAAAACCTTGGAGTTGTAGATTGGTCTTGGCTGGGAGAAATAACCATTGTGTGGGTGTAGCTTGAAGGTAACATAGCACTCGAAGAGTATCATCAAGATTTTCTTGATGGGGGTCTTGCATGAATTGATTAAGGGAGTAGACCGCAAAGCTTAACTTGGGCTTGGTAGTAGTGAGGTAGACCAATCGGTCCACCATGCGCCTATAACGAGTAGGATAGGAAATAGGTGGATTGGATGCATCAGTGAAATATTTTTGTTATTTCATAGGGGTTGGACAAGGGTTGTATTCAAGCATGCCCGATTCAGTGAGGATATTGAGGATGTATTTGTGTTGATACAGAAAAACACCATCATTAATTCAGCATACCTAGATCCTCAAGAAGCATCGTAAGGGTCCAAGGTCTCTTGTCTTGAAGCAATCATTGATGTAGTCCTTAAGAGAAGCAATATGGGCAAGATCATCTCCTGTGATGATTAAATCATCAACATACATGAGGATAGCAACATGTGAGTTGGACTGTAGAGAAGTGAATAAAGAATAGTTAGCGGAGGATTGTGTCAAGCCAATGGTAATAAGAGCTTGCATGAATTTGGTGAACCACTGTCGAGAAGCTTGTTTGAGACTATAGAGGGATTTGTTTAACTTGAAAACACGACAATCATTATTGGCAACAAGGCATGGGGGTGGTTTCATGTAGATTTCTTCATGAAGATCACCTTGTAAGAAGGCATTATTAACAACTACCTGATGTAACTCCCAATGTTTCATAGCAACTATTGCAAGTAGGCAACGCATGGTAACTGATTTTGTAACAGGAGCAAATGTGTCATGGTAATCCAGCCCTTCAACTTGATTGTAACCCTTTGCTACAAGTTGGGCTTTATAACGATCTATAGAGTCATTAGCCTTTAACTTAAGCTTGTAAGCCCATTTGCAACCTATAGCCCTTTGGCCAGGGGAAAGATCCATGAGTGTCCAAGTATTGTTATGATTTAGAGTTGTAAGTTCATCGACCATGGCAGTTTTCCAATGAGGAGATTGGGTAGCTTGAGAGTAAGTTGTGGGTTCAAGGGGATGGTGAGGAGTGGTAGCAAGTAAGGCATGGTTGTTTGTAAGAGAGGTGGGAAAATCACATACAAAATCATGTAGATGAGATGGAAGGTGGCGTGAACGAGTGGGTCGTGAAATAATAGTTTCAGATTGGTGTGAAGTATCATGCATAGAGTTAGGCTCATTTGGTGATTCAAGGCTTGGTCCACTATTTGTAGTATGACTGATTATGGTCTTGTAACCTCATGTTTATAATTGCCATCAAAGGCAACATTATTGTGACCATGAGACCCATTAAGAGGCTCATTATTGCATAGAACAAGATCACACCTATCATCAGGTTGGGCCAATGGAATGATAGTACCAGTGGAACTGGTAGTTGATACAGTTGCAAACAAGAACTTAGTTTCATAAAAAGACACGTCCTAAGAAGTGAATATCTATTTGGTGTCCAAGCTGAACACTCTATACCCTTTCTGATCGTATGGATAGCCAATGAACATGCATCGTTAGAGAAGGATGCAAATTTGTCATGGGGAGCTGGCTATATTTGTGCATAGCAAAGGCACCCAAATATTTGGATATGGCTATAATTGGGTGGGCCAAGATGAAACTTCTCATATGGGGATTTGCCGCCCCACATTGGCATGGGCGCAATGTTAATAAGATAGGTTGTTGTAAGAAAACATTCACCCCAAAATGAAACTAGGAGATTTGCTTGAAGACGAAGAGCATGTACAACCTCCAATAAGTGCCGATGCTTGCACTTGGCAATGCCATTTTGTTGTGGTGTATTTACACGACTGTTGGTGGATAATACCCTTTTGTTGAAAGAACCTTTGTAAGGGCCCATATAAAAATTCAAGACCATTGTCAGATCGAACCTATTGAATTGAGCACTTATATTGTGTTTCAACCATTATACAAAAATTTGTGAGAAAGTGGAAAACCTCAAACTTATGTTTCATGAGAAATGTCCATGTATACCTAGTAAAATCATCTACTATAATAAAAAAGAAATGTGCATTGGTATAAGAAGGGGTTTTGTAATTGCCCCATATATCACAATGTAACAATTGGAATGGAGAAGTATTACTAACATGGCTGATTGGAAATCAAGACTATGTCTGCTTGGTATGCAAAGTTCAAAATATCGATACGCCCGATATGCCGGTAAGGGCATATCGGGTGAATCGATACTCATTTTTATTGCTTTTCTTTTATTTTTTTGCAACTGGTTCAGGGGGCTGGTTTAGGGCTTTTCTACCCCCTGAACTGGTTAGACCTCCTATACACCCACTATAGGGGCATATCGGAGGGGTCCCAGAACGATACGTATCAATCAATACGGGCTGATACGTGTCGATACCTTGAACCTTATTTGCACGTTGATAGGCATTGCAACATATATTAGGCAGAGAGAGAGCAATCACGGGGAATAAGGATAAGCAAGACCTAGAGGCATGGCTAAGGTACCTAGAGAAACAAGTCAAAGAGACTATGCCGTGGTGTGAGATAGAAACAATAGCACCATTGGGTAGATGTACTAATTTTGGATTAGACATTGGAAAATGGTAAGAAATAGAGATGTATTTGATATAATGCGGTTGGATGCACCACTATCAAGAACCCATTCAAGAGGGATGGTCTTACCGGAAAGATTAGCTAAAGTCTCTGTCGAGTCTTTGTTGAGAAGAGAAATTAGTTGGTTATACTGCTGTAGCGAGGGTCCAATAACAAGGAAATCTTGATTGGGTTTATCAGATCTAGTAGTCACAGTGTAGGATGTTTTATTAGATCTAGTTGGAGGACGTGTATTTTTGTTAGAACTAGTAGTTCGACGGGTCCAACCAGGAGGACACTCAACGAGCTCATAACACTTATCTCTTGTGTGGCCTGGATGCTTACAATGATCACAGTAGGGTCTATTCCGACTAGATGGATGACCAAGTAGTTTGGAGGCAATGTGAAGAGCCATGGCATCACGATTGAATGGATTCCACAAGGAGATAGTTAATTGATGACGTTCCTCTTGTATAACCAATGCATAAACTCGATTCAAAGGTGGCATAGGATCAGATCCAAGAATTTGTGAATGAAGCATGTTGGAAGGATCTCGGAGTCCCATAAGAAATTGATGGATCTTTCTCTATTCTTGATCAACAAGGATGAATTTCATTGCAGCATAGGTACATTCAAGTAGATTTATGAGAATGTCGAGCTCATCCCATAGAATTTTTAGATGAGTAAAATAAGCAGCAAAAGAGAGATCTCCTTGTCAAAGTAAGGCGGGATCTTATTCAAGCTGATAGATACATGGAGTATTGCCTTGACCAAATCATTCTTCAAGTTCATGCCATATTTCTGTCGTAGATTCAATGAAGGTGACATTATGATGGATCTCTTTTGTCAATGAATTGAGAATCCAAGAGGCGACCATGGAGTTACATTTGCTCCAGATCTCCTCTTCCAATGAAGAAAACGACGGTTGCAGTAAAAGAACCATCAACAAACTTATACTTATTCTTTGCATGAAGTGCAATATTCATTGCACACCTCGAGGTCTGGAAGTTATCACCGATGAGTGGATTTGACACAAGAATCAGTTCTGGATTGTTGGAAGGATGAAGATAATATGGTGAGCTCATCGAATCTAACCTAATGTCACAGAGTTGTTTATGCGCAACGAGCTTGATTCTGCCTCTATCGTCGCCATTAACAGAGTGTTGATGCAGAGTAGGATCAACGAAAGGAGAGAAATTTGCAAATCAGAACTGGTTGGCTCTGATATCATGTAAATGGTATCGGATGAGAGAAGAATGCACTTGCAAATATTTTATTAATTGATACATATATATATATATATATATATATATATATATATATATATATATATATATATATATATATAAGTCCTAACCAACTTCAATCAAGTGGACAAGTGGGCCTAACAAGATGGCCACGTGTTTGGATCTTTTTCTGTTACAACTACCTTGCTGTTACGTGCCTATCTTGGCTAACAATTTTCATTTCTCTTAACCTATTCAACTTTATGAGGCACAGTGCTACAGAATCAATTGGAGTTAAAAGTTTAATCTGTTGAGCATTTTAGGGTTCCACAGAAAAAAAGAGAAGAAAAGGACATAGGTCTTTGGATTAATTAAGTAGAGGTATAGTTCTCTTGTGTAAAAGCATCCTGAGGCATTATTTTTCTCACTCTGCGTTCAGTGACCATTTCATCTGTGTAGGAGAAAATGGTTAAAAATCAATTCATCCCATCACATAATCATCAATTCCCAGCTGAAGCCAATCCTTGTCTTTCTGATCTTGTTGAAAATCCTTGGAGCTTGAACCCACTTCGTTGAGGCTACTGGTTCTAGAGTTACCTAACGTCGTTGAGGCCCCTATGAGAACATAATCCAGTGTTTTAGGGCACTGGGAATGGGAGCAAGACCGTAGGCATGGAGGCAGAAGATGGGTGAACTCTTTGAAAAATATGATCTGAATTCACGCTCCCCTTGCCCACTACTAGCTTTGAGCTGTTTAACTGCAACTTCTTTCCCATTCGGAAGAAGATGATGATGTAGAAGATAGAGGCGGTGGCAGATTCAGATTTATATTTGGCACCTTGATACGGTAGAGAAGAGGGAGGGGAGAAAGAGGGAAAAGAGAAGGATGCCGAACGAGCGTATGATTCTGGTTGGGTTAAGGGATGAAGAATATTATTGGGTTTTAAAAAAGTTTTATATGTCATGTGCTGTCAAATGTGTACAGATTTTGATGGAGCATTAAGGACACTAATGTATAGGGTAGAGATAGTCAATTTTTAGAAATAATAGGAATGGTTTAAGACAATAGTTAAACAGTAAAATGTATAATTTATCAATTAGCTAAACTATAGCGTTAATTTATCAATTCATATGTGATATAATATATAAAAACATATTTCTTACAATTTTAAATATAATTATATAAAATTTAT
The DNA here is from genome assembly GCF_056320005.1 of Nelumbo lutea. Taxonomy (NCBI): domain Eukaryota; kingdom Viridiplantae; phylum Streptophyta; class Magnoliopsida; order Proteales; family Nelumbonaceae; genus Nelumbo; species Nelumbo lutea. The sequence goes on from NC_142684.1 coordinate 124,490,742, forward strand.
ATATTAGAATCAATAAATATTATAATTTAATTGAATTTAGATTTTAATTAGTTTGAATAAAGTAAAGTCCGAATCCATCCAATCCAATTATATAAATACATCATTCGAATTTGAAATAATTGGATTCGATGTCGAATTGGGCCGTGGATTTTCGAATATATAGACCTACCTGTAACGTATAATAATCAGTACAATATGATCAACAAAAAAACCTACCAACTTTCTTTCCTCTTATGGTGTAAGGAAAATTAAATTAGGATGATCAAACGTCTTGATGTACTTATATTGCATGTTGTCTACTTAACTGCCAAACCATGATTGCATGAGAGAGAGGTCCATCTTTTGTTTCAAGTTCAACTATTGAGTGGGTGACTGGCAGTTGATGACCCAGCTAGTAGGGGGACAAAATAGTTTCACAATCCTGTAAATAAACGGAAAGAATTGAGAGATCAAACCAGGCGTTCCACAGGCGGTAGCTTAGCTTTCCACCTTTGAAGCTTACTAGAATTGACAACAGAGTGGCGGTGCTTAATCGACACACAATACTTTTTTTGCAGCTTCAAGCGGGTCTTCTCTGACAATGGTTGGCTTCTTTGATTTCTTTGAGTATCTGAGATTGAGATTCATGACCACTTAACCTAATCTCCAGCAAAAGTTAAAAGTTTGAAGATCTTCCTTATCGATGTTGAACTAAAACAAGAGGTTAATGGGCCACCCGTTGGATAACTATGAACCAATCCACCCAAACCATCAAATTTTCTTTTATTGGATTATCCAACCCGCAAATCACCCAGATTAAATGGATACAAACCAACCCATCAATTAATGGTTGGGTTGGATTGGGTTAAAAAATTGCCACCCCTAATTTGTATTTTTCCCACACTGAGCTAGAGGAACAGAGTAATTGGGTCAATTATTCATGTGGAAAGTGATTTTACTAGTGGGAAACAGTAAAAAGGAAAACCTGACACTCTGAATGTATTTGATTCGTTCACAGATGCTTCAAGGGGTAATGTTATATATCTTGCTTGCAAGAAATCCAATCCTAAACTATGTATTATTAGATATTAGGAGGTTGACTAAACAGGGTGGAACTTGGAAGGGAGCGGATTTGCCGGTTTAGCCCGGTTTACTGTGAACCCAATGGGGGAGCTGTGGCTGGCTTCACCGTCAGTCCGTCACTTGCGCTCCAGCAATGTTCAACTGTTCAAGTTCAATTCAATGACTAAAACCCGGTTCGGTCCGGTCTGGTCACTAGTCCCCAGCCCGAATGTTTCCAAAACCAAAGCTGCACGTGGTTCTTCTTCCACCTGGCGCCTGCCCCAAACGCCAACGGACGGATATTCATTGTGTTATATACTTATAGTTCACAAACTTATTATTAGATAGATGGATATTATATTAGTTATAGAATAGAAGGGTACAAAACAGAGGCAAGGTCAAAAAAGGCACGAGATCCACTCGTCGCCGCCTTCATTTTCCTGTCTTCCTCAACAGCCAGTCCAATCCGGTGCTCCACTCATCTGCTTCTCTCTATTCCATCTTTTATCGCTCGCTCGCTAATCTGCATAATCTGAATCAGTGAGTGAATATGAGCTGGTGGTGGGCAGGAGCAATTGGCGCTGCAAAGGCAAATACTTTTGTTGTTTTTCTTTTCTTTTCTTTTTCCAGCTTTCCCATTTGTTCTTTGATGGTGTATACATTTTTACAGCATCTCTATTCTCTACCAATCTACCATCTTTTATTGACTGATTACTTTCCATTTAATATAGCAGAAGAAACCCGACGAAGATGTTGGACCTCCCAAGCACCAGAGTGTCGGACTGGTGATTGGAGTAACTGGCATCGTCGGTAACAGCTTGGCTGAAATACTACCGCTGAACGACACACCCGGCGGCCCATGGAAAGTCTACGGCGTTGCCCGGCGGCCCCGCCCCTCCTGGCATGTCGATTACCCCATCGAGTACATCCAATGCGACGTCTCCGACCCTGACGAAACCCTAGCCAAGCTCTCCCCTCTCACCGACGTCACCCATCTGTTCTACGTAACCTGGACCAATCGACAGAGCGAGTCCGCTAACTGTGAAATCAACGGCACCATGTTACGCAACGTCCTTAGGGCAATCATCCCGAACGCTCCAAATCTCCAGCACATCTGCCTCCAGACTGGCCGCAAGCACTACATCGGCTCCTTCGAGTCCTTGGGTAAGATTCAAACCTGCGATCCTCCATACCACGAGGATCTCCCCCGATTAGACGCCCCGAATTTCTACTACACCCTCGAGGACATCCTCTTCGAAGAGGTGGAGAAGAAGGAAGACCTGACGTGGTCCATCCACCGGCCAGGGACGATCTTTGGGTTCTCCCCTTACGGCCAGATGAACATAGTGGGGACGCTCTGCGTGTACGCGACTATCTGCAAGCATGAGGGGAAACTGCTCAGGTTTCCGGGGAGTAGAGAGGTCTGGGAAGGCTACTCGAATGCATCAGATGCTGATATGATCGCGGAGCATCAGATATGGGCGTCGGTGGACCCTTATGCCAAGAACGAGGCCTTCAATTGTAGCAACGGGGATGTGTTCAAGTGGAAGCATCTGTGGAAGGTGTTGGGGGAGCAATTTGGGGTGGAATGCGCCGAATTCGAGGAGGAGAGGGGATTGAGCCTGGAGGAGATGATGAAGGATAAAGGTGCGGTGTGGGAAGAGATCGTGAATGATAACGGCTTGGTCCCGACCAAGCTGGAGGAGATCGGGTTTTGGTGGTTTGTGGACATCGTCCTTGGGGCCAAGGACACTTATTTGGACAACATGAACAAGAGCAAAGAGCATGGCTTCTTGGGGTTCAGGAATTCCACAAATGCCTTCATTTCCTGGATTGACAAGATGAAAGCTTGCAAGTTCGTGCCTTGATTTCCCCCCCTTTCTTTCTCTCTCTGTTTCCCTGTCCTTTATTTCTCCCTTGCCGATTGTTTGGTTTTTTATTTATCAAGGAACAATGAGAAGGAAATAACTCGTTAAGGATGAAGAGGATTTTTAGTCTTCTTGTTTCCAGTTGATAAACACAGGTGGGGCTTTGTTGTTGTTGTTGTTGTTGTTTCTAATGACGATGAAGCTATTGTTAAATACTGAGCTCTGAGTTCACTATTCACACATGAATAAAATATTTCCAGTTGAATTTGTGGAAGTCATTGCAACATAAATGAACAAATTATACAGAATAAGTGTTTGTAGATGCAACTACTCTCAACTCTGTTCTGCCAAAAAGGTACTACTCTCAACTCTGAATTGGACAATGGTTTGTTTGTGAAGGACTAGTAGGACTCTGTTCTCTGCTGGTGGCTTCAATCTTCATCAGGGTTAGGCTATGGATGGACACGGCCAATTCTCCTATACTCTATAGTGATATTATTTGTTGTATGAGTGTTGTCTGATATATGTTGGAGTGTATCTTTACAAAGTGACCAATTCTATGCTCTGCTTCCTGATTTTCCATATACTCGCTGTTTTCTCAATTGATTTTTGCGTTGAGCTTCTCTTTCCCTTTTAAATACACCATTTCTGACAAAAAAGAGAGCAAATTATATGGATGAATCAACTCTTCTGAAATATCCTTTGTGTTCTTTTCAATAAAATCTTCATCAGGGTTATACCAATAAAGTCTAAATAGAAAATAGTTTCTGCTGCTGTTGGTGGGACGGTATTGTTTCTGGCATGCACCAAGGGGATGTTGGCCAATGCGTATGATTTTGCTTGTGAAAACAAAAATACAATGGCCACATTAGAGAAAAAAATAAGATTTTGCCGATTTGGCAGTTTTTTTTTTTTTCAGAAATAAAATCATATGCATTAGTTAAAACACCCTGAAGTGAGGAGGCACTAAGGATTGGTCAAAGCTCTTCCATCATAAAAAATTCAAACCTTTTCTGCATCATAGATTTACCATAAATAGGAAAAACATTTCTCACTAAATAATCTTCCTTTCTTTTTGTTTTTTCTCATTAATACCTTTTTTTTAATGAATAAACTAACTTCTTGAGGCAGCAAATAAGCTAGATCATGTCCATAAACCATGGAGGACAACTGAACCAAACTCCTTGTCACCGATGACCCAATAGCTAAGATGATTGCTCGGTGTTCCTTCAAAAATGAAGACTGATGACCCAATAGCTCAGATGATCACACTCGGTGTTCCTCCAAAAATGAAGATGTGGGATTAAACCCATATAACTGCAGGCTCTGTGTGATAATCAGTCAACCTCACGTGTACCCCATCTACTCTCCACTCCTTAATCCCCTGTGAGAAAGATCAATCCACCTCATGTGCACTCCATTATCTCCACTCCTTAAAATTCTATATTTTTGGTATATAGTTGGTTGTTACAGATATTTGAACGAAATTTTACTGAAATATTTTCATTTGCACACTGTAAAATACCTGATGAAATTGAATTTTGAATTATGGTTAAGACATTTTTTCTGTTACTTTGACTTGAGACAATTTAATAATTATGGCTACCATATAAAAAAGAATGAAATTGAGTTTGCGAATTCATTTGGCCCTGTGCAAATATGTCAGTAATCATACTACCCACTTTGATCCCTCTTCCATTTTTCTTTCTTCTTTCTTTTTAGTTTTCTTCTACATTGTTTCACAGATTTATCATTATGGAATTTGAAATCTACTATTCCTCTAAATATCAATATACCATATTTGCTTGTGGATGATGGAATGAACTATGGAACCTTTGAAAGAGGCAGACTCAGCAGGCATTGACTGATCTATGGAAAAATTCATGATGTTCAGTACTGATGATTTATTGCAAATCATGATTCCAGCAGGCCTTGACTGATCAAGAAAATAGTTCAGGCATGGGCCGCATGGCTCCCCACTCTTCCAGTTGGATGCATAAAGTTTAAGTGTGACATCAATGGTTCTGGCAAACATGAAGACTATGGAATTGGAGGGGACCTTAGAAATCATATTGGTGTCATCATGATCGTCTATTCTAGTCCCATTAGGGGAGATTTCACTCGCAAAGAACTTCTTTCACTGCTTCAAAGATCACCTTATGATTTTCACTGAGTCACTTGTGCCTAAAAGTAGAGGAAGATTCATGGGTCACTATAATTATAAGATGGATGAGTTTGAACCTTTTGTGCTGGCACAAAACTTGCAGGTTTCGTTTCACTGGGTAGTGGGTACCTAAATCTGCTAGTGCTTCAGCAGATAAGTTAGTAAAAGGTGGGGGTAATCTTTTTGGTGGTTCAATTCCACGATTAATATCTAGATTCCTTGGACTGTGTGTTTGTACACTGGTTGGGAGAAAGTAGTACAAGGGCTTGCTCTCAGTTCTGCATTTTCTAACTTGGGAAGGACTACTCTTCTGAATTTGTAATTTTCCCCATTAGCTTCTAATAAACTTCTGATCAGTTACCAATCAAAAGAAAATAATGAAACAAGTGAACAGAACATTTAAAATTACAGATAATTATAAAAAAAAACATTTAAATTTACAGACATCATATATAAAATCTTCTTCTGATGCTAAACATATACAAGTTCATACAGAAAATTTCTACTACAGCTCTAACACAATAAATAAAACTATGATGGATCAACTAATAGGTATTGTTATGATTAATAATTAGAATTCCAAGAGCCAATAGGAAGTTAGGGTATGTTTGGTTCGCAGGAATAGAGGTCCAGAATCGGAATCGGAATGGTCCATTCTGATTCCAGCCATTTGGTTGGGTGGAATTGGAATCCGATTCCCATTCGGGGTGGAATGGCATTCCCCCATTTGAGGGAATGGCCATTCCCGACCCACCCCCTTGGAATTGGATTCCCATTCCAGCCGGTTAAAACAGGAAAAATGAAAATGACAGAAAACCCTTAAAACCCCCGATTCGAAGTTTCCAATCCTCTTTCTCCTCTCTCGTCACTCCCTCCTTCAAACCCTTCTGCAGTTTGGCAGTTGAACTCTGAAGATCCGACCTGAATTACTCCGGCCAGGTAAGTCATCATGGATCTTCTTCTTCCTAATCCACCACCTATGCTCTGATTGAATCTTCTTCTTCTTCCTTGCCTCCTCTTCCTCCTTTTTTTTTTTTTTCACTAACTGAAATATGGTTTTATGTTTTACAGATCCGCTCCTACTCTATTTGGGATTGATCTATTTCTTCACTGCTACCATTAACGAGTTTTTCACACCAGTCAATCCAGGCAATCGGTGAGTATAGTTCATAGTTGATAATCTACTGATTAATTTGTTGTTTTGATTAAATCGATCTGTGATAGTTCCTTGTACAACGTTATTCTTCCAAATCTCCCCTACCCAATGAAGAAGACACTGTGGTATACATGATGTAGGAGTAATAATTTGCAGTTCACTGCCAACCGTGACTGGCACTGTCCATGCAAAAGTTTGGATATCAGATCATAAAGGTGTCTATATTGGCTCTGCTAACAATGACCGGAAATCTCTCTCAGGTATTCACTTATACATTCAATAGAAAAATAATCTTCTATATTTGTTAAAGAAGGTATGATCTTTCTATTGGATATACTTGTATATTGTTATCCTTTTTTCAGAAATATAGTTTGATTCTTGCCTTACATTTTTCATAAAAATATGAAAACAAATAAAGTGTGCAATATGGAATTTTACCAAAAATAATATTGATTATTTGTTGTTGGGTGAAAGACTATAAAATTAATGAATATTCTGTTAAGATAATTTCACTGATTGTCTATGTTATAGTTGCAGAGTTTGTTATTTAAACCAATCAAATATGGTTGACCAAGTAGCTACATGAGATGCCTCAATTTTACATTAAATATTTATTGTTGCGTCAAAGTGATGGAAAATGTCTTTCTTACTAATGGTATAATATGTTTCCGACTTACTGGACTAATATCAATAGAATCCTATATACTAGTTAATCTAGCTTTCACCACTTAAATTTTTATTTCAAGGCAAATTTGAGTTACTAAGACTATGATATGGGGTACAAACGTTCATATTTCATTCAGATCCACTTTTGTATACTGTTACCAACTTCTAGAGCCAATCCCACTTGATATTCCTAGTGCTGATTCCACATTTCCAACAACATGCATTTTGCCACTTAAGCTTCTATCCAGGGATCTCATGGTCCCAAAGCTAGTGCTTTGTCAAAATCCAGTTGCCCTGGCACCTCAATTACTGAGGAAATACAAGTACCAACTAGTTAATAGATTTTTATTTTATTTCTGTTTGTCTTGTGTAGATGCTGATAGGTAAATGATTTTCTTGCCACATTAAATTACAACAAGAGAACAGTTTGGATCTGGACACTCTTGGTGCAAGGTTTGCAATTTTGATTTTGAGGGAAATTTCAGTCTTGAAAAATGAGAAATTTCATGGAACGTTTGTGAGGAAATTTTAGAATGGTTTAAAGTTTTTGAGTTTGATGGAAGCATCATGGACTCGGAACATTGGAACCTTGAAGTAAAAATGAGGAAAGATTACATAGACATGGTTAATACTAACAAACTAACAAAAAAATACTCTCAAAAAAGACCAAGGAATAAAAGTTCTCATTGTGGCAATGTAGAATGGATAGACATGCAAAATAATATTCAAACAAATGTGCTTAGGGTCAAATTCTCTCAATTCCATGAACATTTAAATTCTCAGTTTCTAAATCTCCCTTTTTGATATTTCCCTTATTATCAACATATGGAATCTTTTGGCAGAGTATTGCAAGTATGTGTCTAAATTTTATAGTTGCAGGAATTTCATTGATAAATGTTCTGGGAACCCTTAAATTGGGAAATTTCTGGAAAGTATCAACTGTTTTTAGGGATAAGGCATGGATGAGGATGTTGACCATATTTATCTCCCCTGTTTCTGGTGTTGACTTCTGTTCAAAAATTCTATTGTTTCTTTTATTCCAAATGGCTCACATAATTGCTAGGGGATAACTGGCCAAGAAAGTTTCCCTTTTTTAGACATATCCGGGAGACTTCATTCTTGTAAGAGATAAATGAAAATGGGAAACACCATAGCAGATTGAGTGCCCCGATAAAATGAAGCCAAACAACATCACTAAACCTGCAATGCAAGAGCAGATGGCTAATTGATTCTTCCTCAGCATTACAAAGCACACACAAGCTGTCTTTAACATTGAACCCCTTCTTACTAACATTTCTTTAGTCAAACACTTCTCCAAAGTTGCTACCTATGTGAAGAATTTCACTTTTGAAGGGATAGAAGTTTCCCAAACAGCCAAACTAGGGCATTGATCCCTTAGCTCCAACTAATCCTTTATAAAAGAATTTAACTGAAAATTCCCCTGAGGACATCCACTTCCAGCATCTTGAATCTTGAAAATTTAGATTTGGGTCCTAATTTTGTAGTAGAGCTAAGAGGTAAACCGCCAAATCAAGTTCCCAATCATTGAAGTGCCTTCTGAAGGAAGGAGTCTATGTGATCATGTTTCCAGACACCTCATAGGATTCAGCCACCCAGGCCATTTTGTTTTCAGCAGCATTAAACAAGGTCGGAAACCTGGCCAATTCACCACGCCAAGGGTCCATCCAGAACCATAACTTCCTTCTATCTCCCAGTTTGATCTCTAAACCTTCATTGAAACTGCTAAAAGCTCTAGAAATACCTCTCCACACCCCACACCCCACATCCTTAGGATAATTGAGAATTTTCTGCATCCCAGGCTCCCAGCCATTACTGCTTATTCCATACTTCTCAGCTATGATCTTCCTCACATTTTTGGGTTCTGTAGAGAACCTCCAAAACCATCTCCCCAAAAGTGCTTTGTTAAAGAGATTTACCTTCCTGATTCCTAAGCCTCCATGTGATAGTGGTTTACAAACCTGATCCCAGTTCATGAAATGATATTTGGTTGAGTCCTTCCAACCATTCCACATATGTCTCATTTTCCACTCAATCTATGAGGGGATTGAGTACATGGACATATAATAAGCTGGAATGCTTGCCAACACATTTTTTTATTAAAGTCACCTTAACTCCTTTAGAAAGATACCAAGCCTTCCAAGCAGCCAGCTTCAAGTCCATCCTCTCTAGAAATGGGTTCCAAATGGCTTTTGATTTAAACTTAGTCCCTAATGGCAAACCGAAGTATTTTGAAGGCAAACATCTTGCTTTGCAACCCAAAATATCAGCCAACTCATGCACATTTGCAATCTCCCAGACTGCCATGCATATTTATAATCAAATATTATAAATAGAAGTTTGGGCACCATTACTTTGACTTCTTTCAATGCTTTGCATTCATTTCAATATGATACGATAGACTTGGTTCTATCAATAATATGCAGTACAATAGACTTGGTTCACTGCTATCCTGTACCATTACAACTTTTTCACAGCAACTTTCAGAGAGAGAGAATGTTTTTAGACCCAAAAGGATGGTTCACACTTTCCAGCAGTATTTCAGTAATTTAGTTTACTCTTTTATCCTATATGTACCAAAAACCAGATAGAACCTTCAAAATCCAACAGCCTAGTTGAATTTATAAACCTATCAAAGGCATAACATTAGCCAATGGTCAACCTAATTGAATTCTGGACTAAGCTTGAACCCGTCTAAGATTTTGTTACTGGATGAAGCAGGAAGCTTCATTGTGAATGGAGTGCACTGGCAGTTGGGAAGCCTGAAAGTTTGGTTGAGTGGAGTGCACTGGCAGTTGGAAAAAATCATATTTAATTTTGATGGATGCTGTCATGGGAATCCAGGGGATGAATAACCAAGACCTGAAAGTCTTACCATCTCCTGTTAATTGAAGAATACAGGTTTGATATTCCAGAGGTTCCCATGGAAGAGGATTGAATTGTTTGATAAATTGCTACAGACATGCAGGTAAGATGCCCTTTACTACATGATGCTTATCTATTTGTTCTGTTGGTTGTATGATCCGTTCAATTATTGCTTTGATGGTTGATGTATACATGTCTAATTGGTTGGTTCCTTATTTGGATTTTACAAGTGAAAATCATGCAACCCACATGCGTTCTTCAGTTTATGCACTTATTATCTCAGCCCATAATTGGTTCATGAGGTTAAATGGTTCAGATGGAACTCACTGTAAAAAATATGGGTTCAGATGCCAGAAGACTAGGATTTATTCATCAATCACCAAATTACGACCAAGTTCTAGCCTTTTGAGCTGAAGTTTAATTGTAGAAGATGAAATGTAGGAGTGACATCGTATTATAGATGTGAGATTTTTGTTTTTAAACATTCATGTTGTACCAGTAATATTTCCACCATTATGAGAGATTTTTGTTTATTTATGTATTTTTCTTTCCATATTTTATGGAGAATGATTTTTTGTGATTTTTATTTGTTTGTGTGTTTCTTTTCGTTTTTTCATATTTTCTCCATATGCACTTGGTAGCAGGTTTCCAATGTGTGTATATGTTGAAAATATATAATTAGTAGATGTTTTTGAGATTCTTTTAATAGGAGAAGAATTGGAAATTTTGGCTGATTTCGATTCCAGCTTTTGGTTGAACCAAACAGTAACAATCGGAATTTGATTCTGATTCCTGACTGGACCAACAAATGCCAGGAATAACTGATTCCGATTCCGGTCCTGCCCGCAAACCAAACTTACCCTTAGTTAATTCTGATAGCTCTAGGTATGTCTGGAATTTGAACTTTATATCCTTGAGTAATTGTCAGAGCCCTTTAATAATCAATTTGCTTCGAGTATCACCTATTTGATATTGTTGTATTTTTTTCCTCATAAAGAATACAAGGGTTCAACTATATTTCTGGAAAAGTTTGTAAACATTCAATCAATTTTGAGTGATTCTAGATTTATTTGAATCAAGGTTCAAAATTCCGTCATGTATCGGTCGATACGTATTGTATCTTAAGGCTTTCGGCACGGGGAACGGTTTGAAATCAATCGTACCATTCCTTTTCGTCGTGCCGAAGGTGTATTGACGTCGTATCGGTGTTGTATTGGTGAGTTTCGGTCGTGTATTGGTCAATACACAATTGATATGGTAGCGTATTGGCCGATGCAAAACGATTTTACTATTGTTAAAACACAAATAGAAGTGATTTTGAAAGATGGCTTCTAAACCCATTTCAGAAGCTTTCTTTCTTTCCCAAACCCTTCAAAAAGTATTTTAACCTTTCTAAAGACTCAAATCTTGTGAACTTTTGCCAAAAAAACGTTTATAAATTTGCAAGGTGCCAAGATTCAATAAGTTGTGCAAGGTTGTGTAAAAAGGAGTGAAAATAAATATGTTTTTTCAATATTTTTTTTTTTACATTTTCAGCCATTGTTAGAAAAGATAAGGGGAAAGAAAGTGGTTTACCCCTGCCCCTTCGGTTGGCCCCAGACCCCCTGGTCCCCCCTTTTCGATGTAGCCCAATTTTATTTTTTAGAGTTAGGGGGGTCTTGCTCCGCTTCAATGAGCTCGCTTCTCTTGCTTGCCTTTGCTTCGACAAGACCCCCCTTTTAACAAATGTTATGCATTTTTATTTTTTTTTAATATAAAAGATTTTTATTAAAGATAAAGGAAAAAAAAATGAAATCCCCCCTTCCTCCTTCCTCCTTCCTCCTCTTAAGGAAGTTTACGCCTCTTTTATTTTCAACTATGCTTCACGCCTCTAGGTTTCTGTGTTTTAAAACATTGAATCATTGATATTTATTTATTTTTTAAATTTTAGTATATTTTTAGAATAAAATATGCAAAATAATTATTTCATCTATTATGTCCATAAATCCATTCAATTTTTTGTTACATATTTACTTTTCTTAATTTTAATTTAATTTTTAGAATAAAACATGCAAAATAATTACTTGATCTATTATGTCCATAATTAGATAGTATGTTTCTGTTCCCGACTTCTCGTTTATTGATTATAATATGTTTTTTTTCATAAAACCCATTAAAACATGCTATTTTTATGCATAAATAGCTCATTTATGTTTTATGTTTAGTGATATTGATGTTTATTTATGATTTATTAGAGTATTTATAGCATTTCCAAGTGTTTTCATGTGTATCTTAATTTTTCGTCCGTATCCATGTGTATCCAAGGTATATCTCGATACACCTCTTAAATTTAGCTTTCCGCATAGCATTTCCAATACTTTATCCTTGATTTGAATGTCTATCAAACCATACATTTCTGACACATGCATTTAGAACTCAATGCAACCTTTTAGGAGAAATATCTCAGGTACTCGTTAAAAAACATCAGAACCACATTCTCCAGTCAAAACAAAAGCCAATAACCCAGTGGTGGTTTCCATCTCTAACCTCAGCTATAGCTAATATAGCAATAAAAACAAGCAAGCCTTAAGTAAACATTTTCATACCATACACAACCAAAATATTGCTAAGACAGGAGATAAGATGATCAATGAAATCCAGATATGAGTCACATTTGGAACCTTCTGGAGGAAGAAAATGGTATAGTCCTTAGTGAAGCAACCAGCAACTTTTTCCTGTCTGCAAATGAATACAAGTCATTTTACCTATCCATTTTTACCGCATCCTGCCTGTGAATTTGGCAACAATCCACGGGCAGGATTCAGTCCACCCCTAGGAATCCTAGCTCCACGCTAGGGGTGGACTGAACTATAAAAACCCTTTTTATTTTCATCTTCTTTTCTCTTTTGCATGCAAGTATGTCAACCAAAAAACAGACCTTTATTCTCAACTGGTATAAAGAATAAGATGAAGTTCAACTGTGAACATCCCATAAAAGACTCATAAGGATCAAATAATACAGTGGCACAGAGTATTTAAACCAAGCATCTTGGAACCCTTGCTTCATTTACACTCCATAATACCTCCAAAGCCATGAAGAAACATTTTTGTTTGGTATCAACTAGTACAAAAGGTCAACGCCCTAACTGAAACATACAAGCTACAACTTAAAAAACATTTGGACTACTGATCCATACGCTCCTCAGAATACATTAAGAAGACAGAGAAAGGGACACGAATCAGCATTGGTTGCTGATTAATGGCACTCAATCCTCTGTTTATTTGACCTTCTGAACCAAAAACATCCATAGTGAGTCTTGAATCCCCAAGAGACAAACAAGTCAACTTTGTCTTTCAATACCTTCTCAATTAAAAATTACAGTACTGTCCAAAGATATCAAAATTTGGAAAGCAGTAGTGCTAGTTGCTCTTCAGACACCTTGACTTCCACGCATGCTCCTACTGAAACAGCAAGCCGTGCAGCTAATTGATGCTTACACTGTAATGAGAAAGGAGGAAAGAGAATAAAACGGAACATCAGGTGACAAAGCAATAATACATAGGGAACTCGATTGAGCACAAAAAAGTGTAAAATGTCCCATTAATAATGAGTAACAAAAAGAATTTTCCTACACAAATCTGTTCTCCCCTGTTGACAACATCATAGAAGAAAGAATAGCAGGCACAGTAGTGCTCGGGAAAACAGAAATGCTCCTCCTTCTTCCTGGATTCTCCTGTTACCTAATAACAGTAAAATAAATGGCCACTAAAAACCAAAATGAACAGATACAAAGTTGAGGAAGAAAGAATAGAAGAGAGTGAATAATATTACAAACCTGGAAGACAGAACGACCACTGAGTTCACCAGAAATCCTCTTGACACCTCTCTGATCAACTATCCTGGTTGCTCTCTCAAAGTTCTTTCCGAACAGGAAGTGCAAGCTGGATTAAATTCCAATTAGGTTTAGAGATTTTTCTTATCTTTATTATCAACTAATCCAAGCCTTTAGAATGGAGAAGAATTACTGACATTGAGAGTTGATCGTCTGTCACTGCACCATTTTAGTTCACCTTTGCGTCATTTAATACGGTTTAACGATCCAAAAACAATAAGAAATAAGAAAGGAAACAAATAAACATTATTCGGTAGGATAGAAGCAGAGATGCTGATTGAATTGAGCTTAAACAAGCATAGAGGTAGACCTGAACGGGTCGATACAATTTCCTTCCACACTGCTTCTGTGACCAAACTACTTGCAGCCATTCTCGTTTCGTTTCTTCCTACAGATGAACAATTGGGTGTGGGGAACAAAAGGAAAATTGAGAGCTAAAAGCAATCATGAGTTCTCATGCTCTCCATGGAGAAAGAACTATTAGGGTTTGTTAGGTCCAGCAGCACAGATGCCATGATATCTGCCTAAAGATGTTACCAGATACATCACATCTTGATTGTGTGGACGAGATGAAGAAGAAAGAAGCTAAAATTCTCTCTGATGAGTTAAATCCAGAGACAAAGACAGAATAATCTACAGTCTAAACTAAAAGAGATTTTATAGAAACAGAAAAGAGAGAAGGCAGAGAGTATGCTTATTTGAAATCGGTTGTTGTGATGCCAGCTACATTGGAGCGAAATTTAGGTTGAGTCGTTTGGCTACTCACAAGTCACAAATCGCAGGCAGTACTAGGTGCTCGGCGTCTGAGAACTTCTACACTTGGGTGAAAGCGATTGGAGCAGAAAACATACATATACGGTAAGGGGAGAACTAACGGAGAAGTAAGGCTTTGTTGGCAACCATTTTTCATGGGTTGTTTAAATGAGCAGCAGCAGATCCCGAGTTAGCGACTGGAGGGCCGGAGATCGATGTAGAGTTGTAATTTGAGTAAGATCCAAGATGTAGGTAGTGTTTGAAAACACTTAAATAAGTACTCGATGGGATCACACGTTAAGTGATCTTTAATATTTATGGCTGTTTGGTAAAAAAAGAGGGTACCTCCACTCGATTTTATCATCTTCTCCTTTCATTCGAAACCGTACAGCAACAGGCAGCGGCGGCATTTAGTTGCAGGTCCACCGGCGACGTTTGGTTGCAGGTCCACCAGCATTTGGTTGCATTCCCCCACCACCCCTGAACTCAAATCATGCCTCCCTCATTCTTCCTTTCCTGAAGACCATCTTTTGATCAGACAGATGGAACTTGGTCCGAAATTACGATTACCCATCTTCTAAATCGCCTAGATTACCGCTATTCAGTCTGCAAAGCAGTTTCTTTCTTGCAAAATTCTCTGAAACTTCAACTACCCTTCGCTTTCATGGTAGTTTGTGCTCTTTCCCCTGCATGCCACTGAAACCAGTATTTCCGCTGAGCAGGTGTCGAATAAGATCAACCTGGAATCAGTTCTAATTTCAATTGACGATTTCT
Organism: Nelumbo lutea; assembly: GCF_056320005.1. Taxonomy (NCBI): domain Eukaryota; kingdom Viridiplantae; phylum Streptophyta; class Magnoliopsida; order Proteales; family Nelumbonaceae; genus Nelumbo; species Nelumbo lutea. The sequence goes on from NC_142684.1 coordinate 124,505,919, forward strand.
TCAACCGAAACCCATTTTTTGTGGCCGGAGTTACGTTCATTTGGCTTGTTGTAATCCCTCTAGCCCAAGAATATCTAAGGAAATTCAAGTTTATTTCTGCCATTAATGCCTTTCAGAAGCTCCGAGACGACCCAAGTTCACAGCTCTTGGATATTAGGGAGAAACAGAGTCTACTAAATTTGGGTTCTCCTAATTTAAATATTTTGAACAAGAGGGCTGTCCAGGTTCAGTTCTCTGGAAGAGAGGAAGAGGATTTTGTGAGGAAGTTATTGGCAAATTTCAGAGATGCAGGAAATACTACCGTCTGTGTTATTGACGAGCGAAGGTGAACTGAAAGGTAAGGCACATCAGGTTCATCACAAACCATCACCAGAATTTTAAGCGCTGAACTCTGAAGGCATTACTACGACAATCAGATTTTACAAGAACACTATACGAACATATGGAGAAGCTGTTGGAAAATTTCAACTCGAAGTAGTTGTGTAGTTGGAAGCTCTAAAGTAATCCTTTGGTTGAGCATTTGGAATGGAACGGATGGACATCGATCGCTTGCAGCAGTCAGCACCTCAGCATTCTTTAACAAGAGCTTGGCCATCTAAGGACCTCGTTTCTGCTTCCACTGAGCCAGTTGAGCTCTACTTTCTTGAGGGTGCTGAGAGGGAAACCAGAGATCATATGTGATTTCCAGAAGTTTTCTTCCTCGTAGCTAAACATACCCTCTCAATTTCCTCAGTATCAACCAGCTCCTAAAAAGCAAGCACATTTATGAAGGACTAAAATTAAACAGAAGAAGGAAAAGATTGAGTGAAACATGCTTGGTCTTTAGCAGTGATGCCCACCCAATCAAGATGCCGGGGTTGGTCCATTTCCAATTTGAGTATCTTCACGTTTGGACAACATCTCTGTAGGGAAAATATCCCAGGCAGGCAATTCTTTTATTATCATCATCGACACCCTCATACCCAACTGCTTGAGAGTTGAGACAGTCGAAGGGTTGTTCAATATTGATAGTCGCATCAACCAAGTTTGGCATTCTTAACAGAATGTGGTGGCATGTGCCTCCCATGAGTTCTGAAGGATAACAAACAGGACGCAGATATATTGACCACAAAAACTGGCCACCCATCATTGATGCCATTGCTTACAATTTAATCTCGGTTCACAGTTGAAAGAAACCCGAGAGGAATATATGACATAGACGGAGGGTCAGTTCCCCTAAAACTAGACTCCTAGAAGCTAGAGTGCCAATCTACAGTTCCGCGGTTCCAACAGTTTCGGTGAAGAAAATGAGAGTGAAAGGAAGAGATCTGAATAATCTACAATGAAAGGTAAAATTGTCATTTGTGTCAATATTAACACTTATGCAGAATGTAACTTACCAAACTTCCCCACTCCAATAAGTGTTTAATAACATAATAAGTGATTTGAAAATTGGATTACCAAACAGCCTTAAGTGATTTTTGTTAAAATAAGTACTTCTAAGTTGAATGGGTATTTAATCATCAAATAGGGCCATAGAGATGTAAATCTAGACTTTGGGAAGTTTTGGATGACGTGCTAGTCTCCAGGTGGGCTCAATAGAAATGGTTTTGATTTGCCACGTAACCATGAATTTAGCCACGTCTGACACAAAGTTGCATATCCACCGGTGCACCCTTCATTCCTCTCTAATTTTGATGAAATTTTAGAAATTTCATAGGTACCATCATAATGTATGAATCGGTTATTAATTTCTTAGGTACCATCATAATGGAAATCGTCAACAAGATTTTTAGAAAAATCTCCAAGATTTTCAATGATTTCTTTTGTTCACCTGGAATGAAATGCCAAATCTTCATTCAGTTTACATGGATGACAAAGCTACATATGACACAATGTTCCAAATTAAGGTTATGTTTTGCAAATCCTCCTCTTTGCATGACACAATGTATTAATCCGGCTCTTAAAGCAAATCCCCTCAGCTAATCCCTACTAATTTATATCTCTGTTTAAGATTTTGTTTCCTCTCTCCTGGATGCTCAAGGATTTTCAGGTGGTATTTGGATGTTAATGAAGAGGTTGGTGTTGAAGCTGCCCGTATATCAAGTGGATCAGATGTATTCATGCGGTAATTCATTTGCATCTTTCTCAGCCAAAATGGGTGTTCTCAGCTGTGTAAGGCCATCCGAAGCCTCAAAAGAAATAGGGAAACGTGGATGGAAATACAATCACTGGTGCACTACATCAACTGTGGGTTGGGTTTTACTAGGAGACTTTAATGCAGTCCTTAATATGGAGGAGAAAAGAGGTGGTCGATCTCCTAATTCTCAGAAAATGAGTTAGATGCATGAAACTATGAATATATGTCAACTTAAGGGGGTGCCTTACCATGGTCCAAGATTGATTTACGTGGTCAAGTAGAAGACATATATATGCAGACACATCTGGATAGGGTGCTTTACAATGCGGAATGGATTCATCTATTTCAGAGAGCCAGTTTATTGTATTTGCCTCGTACGGTTTCAGATCACTGCCCCATTCTGGTCTTACTCTTACTGTGGAATTTTTATAAAAAACATTGGAATATTATAGGAAATAATGCGATAAATGTTATTATAGAAATATTCCAAACTGGGGAAGTTCTTAGGGAATTGAATCAAACTTTGATTACTTTGATCCCAAAACAAGCTCATTCAGAGAAAGTTGGTCAATTCAGACCTATAAGTTTATGTAAACAATTTACAAAGTGGTTACCAAGATAATTGTCAATTGTATGAAACCATTCCTGCCATACATCATCTCTGAGAGCCAAATGGGTTTTATTCTAGGGAGGAATATTCAAGGCAACATTGTACTTATTCATGAGATCCTCCACTATTTCAAACATAAAAAAGGAATAAGAGGATATCTAGGATTAAAAATAGACTTAGAGAAAGTGTATGATAAATTGAGCTGGTCTTTCACAGAGGCTTCCATCCAAAAAATAGAGATTCCTATGCATTGGTGTAATCTCGTTATGTCATGTACAAAAGGAGTTTCTTTTCAATTAATTTTTAATGGAGAGCTTCTTCTGCCTTTTTGTTCTACTAGGGGTAGAAGAACCTAAAACCTTGTAGGTTTTCTATGTCAGTGCCTCTCATATCCCATCTTTTCTTTGCAGATGACATTTTTATAATGTGTCAAGGTTATTTAAAATAGTTGAGGTGTGTTTTGCATATATTACATTCATTTTGTGAATAGGTAGGAGAAACAATAGCTTAAGAAAATTTTTAATGATTATGAGCTCCGGGAAGCTCATGGACGACTCATAGAAATGAAGTCTACACCCATTTTTTAGAGAAAATGGGCCATCATTTTCATATTTGAAAATTTTGATTTAAGTCTTTGATAGTAACTCTGTTCTCCATGGAAAAGGCATACAACCGAGAGATTTCAGGTCCCAAGGATTGGGAGAAAGAAGGTATTAGGCACCCCTCTCTCCAAGCTACTGTAGCATCCAAATAAGGGAGCTATTTAGGTTCAATTTCTTTCAGAAAACCAATAAACACAACTGCCAAAATTTATAAAATTTGGAGAAACGTGCTCCTAGGTTCTCCTTAGATTGACTTTGAAGTTATGTTATTGGGTCTTAGGTACTAACTTCCATAAGACCCTTGCCTCTCTGCCTCTATACTCAGTTTAAAAGAAGTCGAGAATAATGCTTCTCCAAGGTCTTAAAACTAAAGCAACCCAAAATAAACTAAAAAAATAGAGATTATGAAATCAGGTTTAGAAGTTAAAATGAAAGACTTACTTTTCGTATGCACATTGTCAAAAGTTTTCCAGCAACGAGGGATGATATAGAATAAAGTTTAAATGGGTTCTTAAGTTGGGAATGCTTTTAGTTACAACAACTTCCACTTGAAAATGGAGGAGGCGAGTTTGGAATTTGAAGTTCAGAATACCTCTGAATTTCGGGTGAATAAGAGGCAATATATGGGTTGGGAGAAAGCACTATTTTCTCTTCCCCGTCTCTCTCTCTCTCTCGGGCCTCCCTCAGGTTTCCTCCTCCTTTCAAAGATTGAGTTGGGACTGTATTTAAAGAGGAAGGGAAGGGAAGAGGCCTGGAATTCATCCAATCACAAGGCTTGGGCTTCAAGAAAACTTTTACAAGAGAATGGGCAAGGATTTTTCAAAGAAAATGGTGATCAATCAACTTTTCATCTTTGGTGAAAGATTATCTTTGATTTTCGGTGGTTTTCATGGGTTTTATGCATCCAATGGGAGCTTGGGGCGTGCCTAGCATAGCAGTCTCGTATTTGGGGTTGTCAATGCGAAAAAATGTAATTTTGATGAACTTTTAAATGTAGTTTTGTTTTCTTAGCTTTATGTGGGGGTACCTTTGGGTTTTTGGGTTTTTTGGGTCTATTAGGCTCAATTTCATTGGTCCAGGTGTTCTAATAGGCTAGGTAAGGGGTTAATATCAGTCCCTCACCCTTTTGAAGTTTCAAGTTGGGACAAATAACGTTGAAATGGTATCTTTCTAGTTTAACGATCAAATGGATGAATTTGGTCATAAAATTTGGCGTATTAGGGTTTTTTGGGTATTTAAACACAATAGTGAGGTCAAATCGGACAAATAGGGTTGGAATGATGAAGATCTATGGCTGACAACTTCGGATTAACGAGATTTGCTGAAATAGAATTTTTGTTTGATGAAGGGTCAAATGAGGGAATTTTGAGCTACAATTTGGTAGGTAGACATTTTTGATCACCCCAAATCTAATGAAAGCTATCAATCTTTGATCAAAGGTTTGGACTAACAGATTTAGTTCAGATCATGATCTTAGCTTATGATTTTTCAATCAACGAGATGACTTAAAATGGAATCTTAATTTTTTAGTGGGCAAATTGAGGAGTTTGGTCGTGTAATTTGATATTCTAGGGTTTTTTTTTTGGATTTTTGAACATGGGGGTAAAGTCTAATTGGTCATATGAAGTTGGGATGACAGATGGTATGCTCTAATTAATAAGATTTGTTGAAATGGGATATAGGCTTGATGGTGGGTCAAATGGGGGAATTTTGAGCTATAATTTGGTGGGTAGACACAGATTAAGGTGAGGCATCAAGTGGATAGTTCTAATATGAGAAATATATGGTCGATGTTTCTGTGGTTTGATCATCATAGATTTGTGGTGGGATTTGCTAGTTGATTGCTTCCTAGTGATCTTGAGGTGATGGGTGTATTGGATTTGATTTTATGAAGTTGGAGTTTGAATATCGCATAGATCTAGGCCATTAGAAAGGAAGTTGGTGTGATGAACGATGGATCTTTGCAGTTTAGTAATGAAAATTGATGTGTAACTAATTCATAGTTTTTCAAGTCTGGGATGATGTTTGATCGAACAGTGATATTGATCTCAAGGTTCTTATTCATCCCATGGGTTGTGTCAAAGGAGGGTATTTCGGGTTTTGGAAAATGTCAAGTTAACCTGGTTATGTTTCCAGGTTTTTGGGGTCTAAGTGGGAGGTACGAAGAGGTAGGGGAAGGGACCGAGCAAAATCTGGGTGCTAACAATGATCTCTTCCTCCAATGTGCCTAGAAGGGTAATTAGAACTTTATCAAAAAATAGGGGCATTCCAAGTACTAGACATTTGGATAAATACTTAGGGATGCCTTCAATTTTAGGACGTGCTACTAGGATTATGTTTCATTCATTGGTAGATAAAGTGATGTCTAAATTAACTTCATGGAAGAGTGATTCTCTCTCCTTAGTTGGTCAGCATGCTTTAATAAAAAGTGTGGCTGAGAATATCCCTAACCACATGATACATAGTTTTAAAATCCCAATACAAGTGGCAAACCAAATTGATTAATGTAAAGGAAATTTCCTTTGGGATTCAACTCAACAAAATCAAAAGCAACATCAAGTGGGATGGGGATTTTTTTATACGACCAAAGAAATTAGGGGTATTGGGATTGAAAGAAACTTCTCTAGTTAGTATAGCTTTTTTGATAAAAAATGCTTAGAGGTTACTACACAATCAGGACTCATTATGGGCAAAAATTATGATTACAAAATATGGGAGAGGCAGGAGTTTTGGGGATATGAAAGCTACTGCTAGCGATTCCTAGGGATGAAAAAGCTTAATTAAAGGCATTAGATGGTTAAAAAGGGGGATCAAAAGTAGAATAGGGATGAGTCTGCAAATAAAATTTTGGGATGATTGCTGGGCCATGAACATCCCATTGAACCAATTCCGATTGGAAGGACCAGTAACACAAAATAATCTAATCATGGTTGCTAATTATATAAGAGATAATGATTGGAATCTTCAAGAGTAGAGTCCCTTTTGCCGAAAAACGTTATTAGAAGAATAAGAGCAATTCCTCTCCCTTGGATGAGTGGTATTGGGGAAATAGCAAAAATGGTCAAGTAACATTAAAATCAGCGTACAAATATCTCTTCAACGAACAATTTGGAAATTTCCAAAAGTTTCCTGTCAAAATATGACAGTTACCATGTGTCTATAAGGTGAAATACTTTGGTTGGCGGTTACTTTTGGGTAGACTCCCAACTTCAACTTATTTAACTTATAGGAATATAATTCAAGATCCAAGCTATAAAATTTTTGGAGCTGAAGTAAAGGATATAGATCATATATTTTCTACCTGTACCATGGCTCAAGAAGTTTGGAATTCCCTTTTATTATACTTCCCTCCACTAAATTTTAATGAATGGCTGATGCAGATGTTTGTCATGATAGATACTTTTGAAAAATCTACATTATGCTATATGATATGGACAATGTGGAAGACAAGAAATGAGTTCATATTTTAGGGTAAACCTATCAATAATGCATCTATTAAAAAACAGATAAATTACAATCTCCAATTGTATTTCATTGCTAACCCAGTTTCAAATGGTGATGGCAGGGTATGGAGAAGCATTCATTGGGAACCTCTTCCTAATGGATGGACTAAGCTTAATATTGATGGTGCTGTTAAAGGTAATCCAGGGCTGGCAATTGCAATAGGACTATTTAGAGATCACATGGGACGGTGGGAAGGTGGTTTTATGATTGTAATTGGAAAAACAACAAATGAGGTGTGTAAGTGTCAAGAAACGGCTCACTTGGGCTGGTGGAGTAGCCACCCATTAGATTATGAAATGGAGGTGATGGGATCTCTGAGAATGATATCCAAATGATAAGAAATCCAATAAACAATCGAGAAAATCAATCAGCTCTATTAGCTTCGATACGAGAGGAAAAGAATGTTAGACAGTTTTGTATGCCCTTAACTTCAATCAGAATGATGTACTTTATAAGTTTATTGTAAATGAATAAAAGTGCATATTTGATTCATGTTCCCTTGGTATGTTTCTGTGTAATGCCCTTAAACTAGACACTTAATGAGACTTGTGTTAGTTTAGAATGTTCACAGCTAGTGGGTCGGTCTAGGGAGACCTATTCTGACAAGGCTGACACTGTGGTGCCACCAAGTCGGTTGGGGTGGCCTGTATTAGATGCCAGGGTGAGACCCTAGGCACATACAGTGTAGGATTAATTGAATCTTTGAACTGGACCAGATTTCCAGTATTGCCTTGGACCTTGGAGATTGATGGGCAAAACTAGAAAGTTACACCCGACCCCTAGACTCGATTATGATACTGCACTAGGTGTCGGATTGGGCTGTCTTTGATGTACCAATCAGTGAGATCCTTAGCGGGGGTCAAAACCTGGGTATGTTGGGACAATCCGAGAATTCATTTGAGTAGGTGATCATAGTGACAGGATCAGCCCCTTTGTCGGACAAAGGTAATGATCATGGATGCACTCTCACTTTTGGAAACCAAGACTGCCGGCAGCCGATTTCAACCGTTGAGATTTGTTTTGCAAAGTATATTTTATATGAGATATAAAAGTATATATATTATGGTTTCTAAAATGTTTGCAAAATGTTTTAATTCCCGGGATCCATATAAGTGGAGAGTGCAACACTGTTCCTTGCAGTCGAGGGAGAGGTCCTCTCTTGTCGGGCAGTGTATGATCATTAAGGGCTGAGAGGTTAAGTGTAAGACCATTGAGGATAATACCTGATGGGCTAATTTTGCATCTGCCCACAGTCCCTGGGTGTTCCAAGGTGGCTTGGCCCAAGGACCACTTAGGGTAAGTGTTGGGCCCATAGAGCCCATTCGATGGGTTTCAGGGGGTGCACTGTCATTAACAGTGTATTCGACCAGGCCTTGTAACAAAGGCTGAGCCGAACCCATGTGGCTGATGTGTAGATCAATGCTTGGGTCCCACGCCATACAAGGAAACCCAACTGGGCAGCAGTTAGGAAGGTTAAGCGAGCACATAAGCTTAATGGGCCTAAAGCCCATTTCGAACTGGACTATTTATTTAGTTAATTAAAGGGGCAAATTCTGAGATGGATTAGTAGATAGGATAGGGTCTTAATCCTATCCACTTAGAGAGTCCAGATCTAAATGTGATTCAGATCTAGAAACCTCCTAATGGGATTTGGAGAAAGCTAATCTAATATGCAGATAAGATAAGGGTTTATCCTTATCACTAGAAGAGAAGGCTGATCTAAATATGATTTGGATAAGCAGCTCCTAATTAGGAACAACTCTTTTAAGTTAACAAAAAGAAGGAGGGGGCGACAGCTTTTAGGAGACATACATCAGATCCTCTTTAGTGTTGAAATCAAGAAGAGAGAATTCTGCACCCTGCGAATACTCTCTTGCCGCCCTGTTTGCCAGTTCGATCTCTAGTTGTGGGAGAAGTCAAGATTGGATCTTGACATTAGTTATTTGAGAAAGGATTGAAAGGAAGCTGTGCTCATGTACCATTCTACTGATTCTTGCGAATGATAGAGTTCTTGGGGATGAACACTACTGATTCTGCTCCATCCTGCACCGTGCCATATTCAGTGGGAACAGTCTTTGGATCCTTCTTTGGGCGTGAACACCTTCGTTGGGAGATATTATTTCTCCGTATCAGGTATAATTCTCTCATATTCCTTTTGGTTCAGATCTGGTTTAGTTTAAGGTTCAAGAATGATCATTGAAAATGTGATTTTCTAAATAGGGAATGTGATTCCCAGTTGAAGGGAGAGAATTTTTTTTTGAAATTCGCCCCTTATTCCACAATCTTTGGGCGTCCATGGGATGGATCTCTCATCCCTTCAGTGGTATCAGATCCATGGTTCGAATCTTGAACAATTCTGTTTCAGATCTGAACTTGCACAATTAGGGAGAAGGCGTTTTACCCAATTTGCGCAGATATGCGTTTTGGGAAATTTGTTCCCAAAACAGATGGGCAAATAATCTGAAATTAATTTTAAATAAATTTGATTATTATTTAGAATTGTTCTTTATGATTTTCTTGATTTATGGGCTGTTTGTACAAGAGGAGATCGAATTCTTGGTTTGTGCAGGGAACCTGCGATTTTGCAGTTCTTGAATTATTTTTTGGTCTGTAAATATTTTTTTTTTATTTTCTAGACTCAATGTATAGGTATTCGATCTGATGTAATTATTAATAGAAATAGGATTTCTATTTATTTGTATTTTGGATCGAAGATGGCGGCATAGAAAAGGAGATTTCACAGAGAAGGAGATTTCGCAGATGGGAGAAACGCTATCTGCGATTTGCAGTTTGTGAAACTGCATTCTGTGATCTAACCTCTGTTTTGCAGGATGGATTGTGCGAACAGCCCTGATTGACTGATTCTTGTTTTTCTTTTATCAGTATTTTATTTCAGATTATTTTCTTGAATTAAGGATTTAATTAAAAATCAAACCCTAGACCCATTCGAACCAAGATTGGTTCAAATTGTTAGGACCAATTCTAGGGTTTAATCAATGCTGAAAGTCAGCCCTAATTTCCCACTAATGGGCCTAAGGATTGATATTTAATTAAATGGTTAATTTGGCCCAGCCTGTAAAGGCCCAGTTTTAAATAGTTAAAACTGCAAAAGCCCATTTTAAAGGATAAAGCTATATGGGCCGAACTGGGTAACCCTAATTCAGACCATATACCTAGATAATATTAATGGTTAATATTATGAAATTTTAACGGGCTTCCAATGGGCCTTATAGATAATTAATTGATTGGATCAATTTATCCCTGCATGAGATGTATGGATGTGTGATGTGCTGCGTACTTGGCCCATGCTCATTCGACAGTGGATCTTGCGCACTCCATGGCTGAATGCACATCATTGCCATGGTGTCCCTTTTGGTCATTAGATGACTTCCCTCAGTGGTGGGCCCCACACCTCATCAAGAGGTCACGTGCAGAACCCTAGCCGATTTAAGGCCACCGAAATCTGGCTTTATGAAAGTCAGTGGGAGCCACTTTGGTTTGACCTAAATCAAACTAGGGCGTAATTTTGTTCCCTCCAGCTAATATGAGTGCATGTGATAGGGAGATTCATATGATGAACTCACTAAAGGCCTTCCATCATTAACATGAGGATGGGTCCTTCAGTAATGAGGAAATGCACCAGAAAATGAGCTATCCATTTGCTGTTGGGCTTTTCTGAGTGTTTCATAAGATGATAGGGGCGTCATAGACCAATGTGGGAGGGTTTCACCAGAAAATGAGAACTCTCTCACAGTACCTTGGCGTTCACGAATATGATGGGTAAGCACTCACTGGACAGAAAGGTTTACCTGAAAACGGCTCTAAACCTTGTCTGACAGAGGCCAAAGGGAAAACTCATATGATGAGTGGATATGATCCTTCACAGAAAGGTGGTGAGGTTATGCAGCTGAAACAACTGGCTCCATGCACCCTATGTGATTTCCCACATTTCCAGAGACAACCCGTAGTCTCCGTCACTGAGAAGGGAGGGAAATCTCAAAGATGAATAAATGGAAATGGATCGTAGGTTAAAATCCATATCTATGAAATGAACATGAATCAAATTAGGTTGTGGACTGATGTTTGCTCTTTTATTAGAAAATGGCAAACGGATCTTTTGCAAAACTACTTGATGACAACAAGTTGAAGGGCCCAAACTATGCTGACTGGTACAAGAACCTTATGCTGGTCCTAGCTTCTGAAAAGCTGGACAAAGTGGCAAAGAATCCTGCCCCGGAGCGTCCGGGTGATAGGGCTTCTGAGGCCCGAAGGAGAGACTATCAAGAATGGGAGGAGAAAAACTCCCTTGCCCGGTGTTACATCATTGCCTCCTTGGACAACCCGATACAGAGGCAGTTCGATCAGATCGAACTTGCCAAAGACATATTGGACAGTCTCAGGACAATGTATGAAGAGCAGAATCATTTTACTTGACAAAAGGTCTTGAAACAGTTCATGACCGCACAAATGTCCAAGGGTCAACAAGTTCACGACCATTGTCTTTGGATGATGGGACACCTCAACGAACTGGAGGCTCTTGGATCCGGGCTAGACTTTGCAACCCAGATAGATGCTATCCTTAACTCTTTGCCTCCTTCCTTTAATCCGTTCATCATGAACTATAACATGAACAAGCTGAATGTCAGTTTGCAAGAGCTCAGCAATATGTTGCAAAGAGCTGAAGAACTAATTAGAAAGGATGAGCCTGTAGCCATGCTTGTTGAAGTTGGCAAGATAGGCAAGAGAAAGAGGAAGGCAAAGAAGCCTCAGAAGAAAGCCACTAAGAGCAAGAAGTAGAAGAAAGACAAAGCATCGGATGCCTGTCACTTCTGCAAGAAGACCGGCCACTGGAAGAGGAATTGTCCTGCCTACCTGGAATCCTAGAAAGGTAACTTTGAAACTTGTGTTATAGAAACCAATTTGTTGGTAGCTTTTGCGTCCTGGTGTATTGACTCCGGGGCTTCAACTCATGCGTGTAACTCACTACAGGGGTTCAAGGTAAGCAGAAGGCTGAGTGAAGGAGAAGTCACACTCTACTTGGGGACTACTACAACTGTTGTAGCCGCGGCCATAGGAACCGTTGAGTTAATTTTTAGAGAAGGAACAATTGTACTGAAAGACTGTCTTTACGTGCAAAATTTAAGGAGAAATTTGATTTCTGTCTCAAAACTGTGTGCAGATGGTTATTCTGTCTTCTTTAGTAATACGATTACTATTAAAAGAAACAACAGATTCATCGCATACAGGGAACTAGAGAACGGTCTCTATGTTCTACATCATTCTCTAGAAACTAACATAACCGAAACTACGTCGGCTGAAATCCCCAAGAAGAGAGCCCGTGATACAGTTAATCCCACGCGTCTGTGGCATTACCGACTTGGCCACATCGGTGTTGACCGAATCACAAGGTTGGTAAAGGATGGTCATTTGGATTTTCTAACTGTAGAAGATCTTCCCACTTGTGGGCCTTGCCTACAAGGCAAGATGACGAAACAGTCATTTAACGGTAAGCCTGAAAGATGTACATGCACACTTGACCTAATACATACTGATGTATATGGTCCCCTTAGTGTTAGGACACGAAATCAACACGTGTATTTCATCACCTTCACAGATGATTTTTCACGATACAGTTACGCGTACCTAATGAGACACAAGTCTGAATCCTTTGAAAAGTTCAGAGTTTAGACAAGTGGTCGAGAAATAGTTAGGGAGAGAAATTAAAGCCCTTCGATTAGATCGAGGTGGCGAGTATCTCTCTGACGAATTCAGGGACTACTTAAAGGACAATGGGATAGTATCACAATTACCTCCTCCTGCTACACCACAACTTAACAGTGTTTCGGAGAGGAGGAATAGGACCTTATTGGATATGGTCTGGTCGCTTCTCATACACTCAGAGTTACCCACATCCTTTTGGGGTTACGCATTAGAGACTACGATTTATGTGCTGAATCGGGTTCCAACCAAATCGGTTCCGAATACTCCATATGAACTTTGGACCGGAAAGAAACCAAGTGTCAGACACTTGAAGATTTGGGGATGTCCAGCACATGTTAAAAGAACGAGTGCATACAACTTGGAATCCAAGACCAGCCGTTGCCTATTTGTAGGCTACCCAAAAGGCTCTGTAGGTTACCTATTCTATGACCCAAGTGAGCAGAAAGTGTTCTACAGTCGTAATGTGCAATTCTTGGAAACCGACTATATCCTGGACACCCATCGTCAGGAAGTTGTTCTTGATGAGGAGAGCTCAGGAGCAGTGGGAGATGTCCCACAAGTTCCAGGTAGTGACCAACCTAGAAGATCCACTTGGGTATCCAGGCCACCAGTCCGTTATGGTTATGACCAGGATAGTTACCTGGTGGAAACCTTGACTAATGAGGAGGATCCCGTGACTTACACGGAAGCTATGTTGGAGATAGATTCCTAGAAGTGGGTGGAGGCCATGAGAGCAGAGATGGACTCAATGGAGACCAATGGAGTCTGGACTCTAGTAAATCCGCCCTCCGGGGTAAAAGCAATCAGTTGCAAATGGATTTACAAGAGGAAGAAGGGCCTCGATGGTAAGGTTGAGACCTTCAAGGCTCGTCTAGTGGCAAAAGGGTACACTCAGAAAGAGGGCATCAATTATGAGGAAACCTTTTCGCCTGTGGCCATGCTTAAATTCATTAGGATCCTGCTAGCTGTAGCAGCATACCATGACTATGAGATTTGGCAAATGGATGTCAAAACTGCATTCCTGAGTGGAGATCTTACTGAAGATATTTATATGCAACAGCCGCAAGGCTTCATTGCTGCAGGTCAGGAAAACATGGTATGTAAGCTTAACAGATCCATTTATGGACTTAAGCAAGCTTCTAAAAGTTGGAACATCCATTTTAACTCTGCTGTCAAATCGTTTGACTTCGAGCAGAATCCGGATGAACCTTGTGTCTACAGGAAGTATAGTGGAGATAAGGTTACCTTCTTGGTTCTGTATGTAGATGACATTCTACTCATTGGGAATGATGTAGGTATGTTAACTACGGTGAAAGTATGGCTATCACAGCAATTCTTCATGAAAGATCTTGGAGAAGCCTCCTATATACTGAGTCTTCGACTCTATAGAGATAGATCGAATCGGATAATAGGATTATCCCAATCTGCTTATATTGACAAAATAGTCAAGAGATACAACATGGAAAACTCCAAGAAAGGAAATATTCCTTTTAGGCACGGAGTCACTCTCTACAAGAAGATGTCTCCCAAGACTTCTGAGGAGATTGATGGCATGAAAGATGTTCCTTATGCCTCAGGCATAGGGAGCATCATGTATGCCATGCTGTGCACTCGTCCTGACATAGCTCAGGCAGTGAGTGTAGTAAACAGATTTCAGGCCAACCCAGGGCAGGAGCATTGGACTATTGTGAAAGACATACTTAAGTACCTTCGAAGGACAAATGAGTTTTGTCTAGTATTCGACGGTAGCTCACTACAGATCCAAGGGTATACAGATGCCGATTTCCAGTCAAACCCAGATGATAGAAAGTCTACTTCTGTATATGTTTTCACGATAAGATCGTGTGCTGTTTGCTGGAAAAACAGCAAACAGGGGTCCATTACAGACTCCACGACCGAGGCTAAGTACATTGCCGCAAGTGAGGCTGCCAAAGAAGTCGTGTGGATGAAGAAGTTCATTCATGAGTTGGGCGTAGTTCCGTCCAACACATCACCCATCCCATTGTTGTGTAACAACAATGGAGCCATTGCTCAGGCTAAGGAGGCACGAGCCCACTCAAAGTCAAAGCACATCGAGAGGAAGTACCACGTACTGCGGTAGATTGTTGGTAGAGGGGACGTCCTGATTCAGAAGGTAGCGTCAGCGGAAAATGTAGCAGATCCATTGACAAAGCCACTATCACAGAAAGTGCTTGAGAAACACATGGAAAGCATGGGATTCCGGCTAGTACCTGATTGGACCTAAGTGCAAGTGGGAGCTGTTAGACAGTTTTGTATGCCCTTAACTTCAATTAGAATGATGTACTTTATGAGTTTATTGTAAATGAATAAAAGTGCATATTTGATTCATGTTCTCTTGGTATGTTTCTGCGTAATGCCCTTAAACTAGACACTTAATGAGACTTGTGTTAGTTTAGAATGTTCACAGCCAATGGGTCAGTCTAGGGAGACCTATTCTGACAAGGCTGACATTGTGGTTCCACCAAGTCGGTTGGGGTGGCCTGTCTTAGTTGCTAGGGTGAGACCCTAGGCACATACAGTGTAGGATTAATTGAATCTTTGAACTGGACCAGATTTCCAGTATTGCCCTGGACCTTGGAGATTGATGGGCAAAACTGGAAAGTTACACCCGACCCCTAGACTCGATTATGATACTGCACTAGGTGTCGGATTGGGCTGTCTTTGATGTACCAATCAGTGAGATCCTTAGCGGGGGTCAAAACTTGGGTATGTTGGGACAATCCGAGAATTCATCTGAGTAGGTGATCATAGTGACAGGATCAGCCCCTTTGTCGGACAAAGGTAATGATCGGGGATGCACTCTCACTGTTGGAAACCAAGACTGCCGGCAACCGATTTCAACCGTTGATATTTGTTTTGCAAAGTATATTTTATATGAGATATAAAAGTATATATATTATGGTTTCTAAAATGTTTGCAAAATGTTTTAATTCCCGAGATCCATATAAGTGGAGAGTGCAACACTGTTCCTTGCAGTCGAGGGAGAGGTCCTCTCTTGTCGGGCAGTGTATGATCATTAAGGGCTGAGAGGTTAAGTGTAAGACCATTGAGGATAATACCTGATGAGCTAATCTTGTATCTGCCCACAGTCCTTGGGTGTTACAAGGTGGCTTGGCCTAGGGACCACTTAGGGTAAGTGTTGGGCCCATAGAGCCCATTCGATGGGTTTCAGGGGGTGCATTGTATTTAACAGTGTATTCGACCAGGCCTTGTAACAAAGGCTGGGCTAAACCCGTGACTGATGTGTAGATCAATGCTTGGGTCCCATGCCATATAAGGAAACCCAACTAGGCAGCAGCTAGGAAGGTTAAGCAAGCACATAAGCTTAATGAGCCTAAAGCCCATTTCGAACTGGACTATTTATTTAGTTAATTAAAGGGGCAAATTCTGAGATGGATTAGTAGATAGGATAGGGTCTTAATCCTATCCACTCAAAGAGTCCAGATCTAAATGTGATTTAGATCTAGAAACCTCCTAATGGGATTTGGAGAAAGCTAATCTAATCTGTAGATAAGATAAAGGTTTATCCTTATCACTAGAAGAGAATGCTGATTCAAATATGATTTGGATAAACAACTCCTAATGGGATTAGGAGCTGATCTTTTAAGTTAACAAAAAGAAGGAGGGGGCGGCAGCTTTTAGGAGACATACATCAGATCCTCTTTAGTGTTGAAATCAAGAAGAGAGAATTCTGCACCCTGCGAATACTCTCTTGCCGCCTCCCTGTTCTTGCTGCCCTGTTTGACAGTTCGATCTCCAGTTGTGGGAGAAGTCAAGATTGGATCTTGACATCAGTTTTTTGAGAAAGGATTGAAAGGAAGCTGTGCTCACATACCATTCTACTGATTTTTGCGAAGGACAGAGTTTTTGGGGAAGAACACTACTGATTCTGCTCCATCCTGCACTGCACCATCTTCAGTGGGAGCAGTCTTTGGATCCTTCCTTGGGCGTGAACACCTTCGTTGGGAGATATTACTTCTCCGTATCATGTATAATTCTCTCCTATTTCTTTTGGTTTAGATCTGGTTCAATTTAAGGTTCAAGAATGATCATTGAAAATATGATTTTCTAAATAGGGAATGTGATTCTCGGTTGAAGTGAGAGAAATTTTTTTTTGAAATTCGCCCCTTATTCCACAATCTTTAGGCGTCCATGAGATGGATCTCTCATCCCTTCAAAGAAAGACTAGAACAACCTACTACAACTGTAACCTTAATAGATATTAAATTATCAAAAAGAACTTAAATATTCATATCAGAAGGGAGAAAATGAAAAAAGGGGCAGGGAAAGGGAAGAGATTACTCGACTGAGGTATTTCACCCCAAGCTTTGTAAAGGGGAGCCCTATACAATTGAGGCTATGAATTTTATTATCATAGAGATAAACTGAAAAGCAGAGGAATATATGTATTCTATCATCCCATAGATCATTTCTAGAACAAGTAAATCAGAATGAAAACAAGACTAAACTAGTAACCATTCCCCTACTAGTATTAATCTCAAAGATGGATCAAAAAAGAAAAGATTGGTCATAACTTGATTCCTAAGATACCATATTCAAATATAGACAAACTTGAGAGCAAACATCAGATTTTAGTTTGGACTAGGTTGGAGATGAGATCTACGAGAGCCATTCCAATGGAACTTTCTCCATCGATCCATTCTTCAACCTCAAGTCTTCATTATTAGAGCAAAAAAAAAAAAAAAAAAGGAGAGGCTCGGTTCAAATTACTTGAGTAATTTAATGTCCTGGCCTATCGGTTTGATGCTATGAGTGGGGAACCCAGGTGAGTTTGATGTGCTCAAAAGGTATGAGTTAGAGGTTATAGCTAGTCAATCGGGTCTGCTTCCGTCTTCTGAACGTGAGTGGATCGATGATAATATCTTTACTTTGTTCGACTCACACAAAGCTCATGTAATAGAGACAAGTTTGTTTGGTAATCGAAATCCAGTCGTCCTATTTTCTGCAGGGAGGAGGGTGACTACAACTGGACCAACGAGAATGGGAAATGTGAGAAACTGGATCAAGAAATAAAGTGAGAGAGGGGAAGGCCTGGACAGAGAGGGATTGTTGGGAGAAGGATAGAAATACCACCGCTATTCAACGAAGAAGACGATGAACAGTGGTGGATTAATGGTAAGGATTTTGGATTATAAGAAGAAGAAGAAGAAGAAGAGAGGGAAAGAGAAAAAGAGACAAAGGGATGGGAGAGGATGACCGGGAAAAGGTACCTCTGGTTCACCGCCGCTGGCAAGAGGAAGAGGGAGATGAACAGTAACCAACCGCAGATTAGGGCAAAATGAGATATTCGGTCCCTTTTAGAGAGCGTTGGGGGTGCTTTTGTACTTTATGAGAATTTAAATGAGCATTTTGTAACTTCGTAAATTCAAGTCTAAATCGGTTTAAGGGGTGGTCAAACTGGGTCTCTGATTCATTGATGGATGGTTTGGGTCAATTGTCAGAGGGTTAAGGTGGGTCTGACCGCAAATAGGGGTTTTGCATGTGTGGGCTAATGAGATTGACAAAAATTTGATATTTTTGGATGAATGGTCAAATAGGGGTATTTTTGGTTGAAATTTGGCATGGTAGGGTTGTGGACATTCTAGGTGGAGTGGTAGTGTCAGATTATGTCAAATAGGCCTAGATTAGGCAGATCTGGAAGATGACTTGATTTAATTAATCTAGAGCTTCGAAACAAAATCTTTGTGTCATGAAAGGGTAAACTAAGACAGTTTTGGTGAAATTTCATAGGATAGGATTTTGATAGATATGGAAAGGGCTTGATTTGATCAATCTAGGGCTTCAAAATAGAATCTTGGTGTGATGGAAGGGTAAGCAAATGAATTTTGGGCTGAAATTTTATAGGTGGGTATTTGGAGGTGTTCGGGATCTCATGGTGATGTTTGATTAGTCTTAGAGGGTTAGGATTGTAGTAATTTGGATCAATAAGTGGTAAGGCAAATGGGGGAATCTGGTGTTGAAACTTCATGGGCAAGTGTTTTGATATATTTGGAGTTTAATGGTGTGGTTTGATTGATTTGGATGTATTAAGATCAAGGGAATCCGGGTTTTGAGTATTTAGGCTAATGAGAGGCATCAAAATGGAATCTTCTTTGATGAAAGGGTAAATGGGGGAATATTGAGCTGAAGTTTTATGGGTAATTATTTTGATAGGTCTTGAGTCTGGTGGTGGTGTTTGATCTGAGGGTAAAAGTGTAGATGGGGTTAATCGGGGACATTAGATTGGTATTGGATATGTTTAACGGTGGATTTAGGGGCTTTGGGGCTGAAGGTTGGGATTTTTGGGTTGTTTGGGTGTTTCAGAGAGATCTGGAGGGTCTGATCACTTGTTTGGGGTGAATTAAGTGTTCAAACAGTACATCGAGCAAAAATTAGGTGTTGACAAGGTGACTAAATTATGGGCCATTCTTGAAGGCTTATTGCAAGCGAGGAGCAAAGGAATTCAAAGGTCTAATAACTCGGAAATGTCTAAATTGGAAGATGGAGGCTCTCTTTTTTAGTACTTTGGAACAGTTGGAAAATATACAAGTTGAGGTTCATTGCTATAGCGAGGCTAATAGATGTGCTGATAGAATGGCTAATATATTTATGATGCAAAGGTCTCAATACTCGGTATAGAAACTATATCCATCCTCAGTGGAGCTCCTATTGGTCTTATGAGAGGATATATCTGGTATAGCTTATTGGCATCAAAAAATCCTCCCTTTGAATGAAAAATAGGAGTTAAAAGTCATGCTATCTTCTTTGTCCAAATTAACAAAGTTTCATTTATATTATGGTGGATTTAGAATTAGATTAGTCAATTCTTTGAATCTTAGGTTTCATTTAGTTCAGGCGAATAGGCCATTTTGGATTTCAATTGGTTGGGTGAAATTGGAATCCAATTCCATTCCTCTTTCATTTGAGGGAATGGCCATTCCCTCCCTCTCCCGTAGGTAAAGGTGTCAATGGACCAGTTTTGGACTGGATCCCGTGCAGTCCAAAATCAATTTGGATGAATTGGACAGACCAAAAAAACATAGTGAATTGGACCAATCCGATCCAAAATATTTATTAGATTGGACTGGACCTGGTCCGTCCGTAATAAATTTATATTGGATTTACTTTGATTAAGCCAGTATCCGGTCCATTGATATAAGATAAGAATATAGGTGTCAATGGACCGGGTTTGGGTTGAAACCAATCTAAATTAAAATGAAATTGAACAAATTGGATGGTCCGAACATTGAATTGGACCGGTTCAAAATGGTCCATATTATTCATTGGATTGGATTGGACCTGGTCCATTTTTGTAATGGACTCACATTGAACTAGATCGGATTGGACAAAATCCAGTCCAATCGATACCCCTACTCGTAGGGGTGAAAATCCTATTCTAGTCGATTATGGTTCATATCTGAAATAAACAAGCAAGGGAATAGACCATTTCGATTTAAGATTTTAATTTTGACTTTTATTCAGGTATTGATCAAATAGACCTTTCTAATTTTCTTTCTATTTTTACATTTTTATGCCACATAACTGAATGAAATATGGGGGAATACCTATACTTTTATATTTTTTAGTGGAATTTTGGTTAATTGGGGAGAAACTCAAAGGAGTTAGATATTTTATTTCCCTACGGTTCAGATGAAAAAGGAAGTCAAAACCAATCTTTTTTTTTTGTTTCATGCAGCTATACATATAGACGCACTGGACGCTTTAGTTGTGTATAGGGGTGTCAATTAGACCAGATTTGGTTCAATCCGATCCAGTCCAGTGTGAGTCCATTATAAATGGACCAGGTCCAATCCAATCCAATGAATATTTTGGATCATTTTGGACCGGTCCAATTCAATGTCTGGACTGTCTAATCTATTCAAATTCATTTTGATTTAGATTGGTTTCAACCCAAACCCGGTCCATTGACATCTATATTGGCTTAATCCAACCTAATCCAATATAAATTTATTACAGATAGACCAGGTCTAATCCAATATAATAAATATTTTGGACCAGATTGGTCCAATTCAATATGTCTTGTTGGTCCATACAATTTGTCCAAATTGATTTTAGACTGGACGGGGTCCAACCCAAAACCGTTCCATTGACATCCTTACCAATGATCATGTCCTATGTATTCAGTTGTGAGACCAAGAATCATGCTCATGTCAATTATCAAATACATGAGGCCCACACTGAGAGATTAAATGATTGGGAACCATGATGTGGAGTATCATAATTTATTCCACAGCCTAAGAAACAACTATTGTGTTCAATTAATCCTATCTCGCTCCACAATTACCCAATTCCAATTCATGTAGTTCAATCATACCTTAACACGGGGCTACGTAGATAATAGGTTAACCAATTTGCTCTAGAAAACTCAACTGCTAACATGTCGATTGGAACATTTTTCAGCTAAAAACTCAGAATACGTATAAAATGACACTTTAAATGGGTTGCATTTTTCTTTAATCAAATCCCTCCCAAATTTCGTTCAGTCAAAACTTTGTTTCTTGATTTGAAAATTTATACCACTTAAGCTAACCAAGGGTAGAACTAAGAATAGAGGTGGGTCCTTTCCAATGCTATGCATTATGAATATCTCCCTTGTCCTTCTGCAAATATGGAACGGGATCACATCAGTGTTCTACAAAGCATGTGTCACATGCAAATCTCAGCGTGCATTGAGATTATCTCTTGTACTTGTCATTCGGAGGTGTTCCCAATACATGACTCAGATGTACAATGGGGTGTTGATGTGAATTCATATGAAATTATGGAAGTGTAAACAATTTGTGGATGGTAAATTCAGAGTGATTTGAGAGGCCTGAAGCGGCTTCTGGCACTGCAAGGTAGGTGCTAAATGAATAGCTAGCAAACTATATTTGGTGAAAGGGAAAATATATGATGCTGGAAAGACATCATACCTAAAAGGCTTTGACTAATCACAACCCTTGTGAATTTTGGTGAAAACCCACTTGATTGATCCCAGTTTTTCTAGCATGATGTCTTTCTAGCATCATAGTGGAGCCCTTGGCGAAAACAACAGAAAACCAAGAAAATGTCATCGTTAAACTGAGAATTCAATATTTTGGTGAAGAAAGTTTTAAATTTTTAATAGCTTCTCCAAAGACATTCTATCAACACAAATCAATCAAATGTAGAAGCCCTCAAAACCGAGTTCAAAACCCTCCACTTGAAAAAAGCATAATCGGCCCAAGTTCTCCTATCCTATTTCTCTCCAAACCCTACCTCCTTCTCTCTTATTTTCTTGTTTTTGCCAAGTTGTTGTATCATGGGAAAAGTAATGCGGTGAGCTTATTCACAAAGCCTATAATCAAAAGACATGGCATTACTCTTATTTGTCATATTATTTATTCATTTATGACTTTCTATAACAATATTTTATAATGCAATTGACTTCGTATAACTTTTTCATTACCATAAGGTTAAAAAAGTTATACGACTTCCAAAAGAAGATTCTTGGCTTTGCTACTAAACCTAACTCTAAGGAACCAACATGTTAGTGGCCTTGAAAATTGATGCATATCATACAATATATACCAATATGTTACCATATTTTAAAATTTGAATATTTGTCCCTTTTACTCCTACCTCTAGAATGCCCTCTTGTAGGGTTTTAAGAACCAAATCGGAAACAGAACCACTTTAATCACCAGTTTCCAAGTCAGCGGTTTGATCATTCAGGTTGAACGGTTTGGGTGGTTTGACCTATAGTGTATTAAGACTATGTTTCTCTTTTTATGAGAAAAGAGAGATAGAACTAGGTGGATGTTGGATGAGAAAAAGAAGAAAGGAAATGAAAGGAAAGGAAGGAAAGAAGGAAAGGAAGAGGAGGAGGAGGAGGCAATGTTCACCCATAACAGCGATGATAATGGCAATGGAAATGGCAATGTCGGCCTCTTTCTCTGATTTGAGATCTGAGGTATGGTTTCTTTCTTTCTCTAATCTCAGATCTTAGATCTCATATGTGAAATCTTACCTCTCTCTTTCTCTCTAATCTCTCTCTCTCTCTCTCTCACACACACACACACACAAACACAGATTTTAGTGGTCTTAGATCTGAGGTCGTGTAGCAGTCCTCCCATATCTCAACCCCTTTTTCTTTTTTGTAAATAATTTAAAAAATTAAATTATTTTTTTATTAGACTGCAAATCATTGCCCACATCAAACAATTTAGTGGTTTAACTGTCCAAGTCAACAGTTCTTTGACTAATTCAATGATTTTTTTTTCAAAAGAATGGTCCAATCTAAAAATGGATTCAGATATATGACCAATTCCTGGGTTGAAAGTTCGATCATCTGGTTCGGTTCGGTTTTTAAAGCAGTGCCCTCTTGTTAGTCAAATATTAAATACCACATTTCATTTGGTTACAATGGGTCTAGGTTGAAACGTCAAACAAGTCTCAATAAGAGCAAGAAAACCTCTCTCTTAGCCTCACTCTAAAGGGCGCAAGGAGGGGGGGGGGAGTCGGTCAATGAGGTTGTAGTTCCCATTGACCACTTTTTCCATGTTCATTTTCATGTTCATGTATGACTCAAAAAATTCACATTCTTTAAGGCCTCATTCGTGTATTGGCCTTATCTATGTAAATGCACTTGTCCAGGAAAGTTTTTCTTGAGAAATACTTATTTGTGGGGCCTACCAACTTACTTGCCCCTACTTCCCAAAAAAATGAAATAGGCCTTGATGTAGCGTGATCTGGTCACTCCTAACTGGCAGGGGGCACACTCCAAGTTGGCGACGGATGGTACCTGAGAAGAAGAAGAGGATGAAGGATTCCCGGGGAGCTCGCCCGGCAGAAACACTTCGATGCTTAAGTTAGAACTCGACAGAAAAACTGATAGAGTTGCGAAGAAATAAATGCTAAGAGTGAAGATGCGTAGTTTTTTATTATCCTTTTCCTTGGGAGTTGGAGTCCTTATATATTAATGCTCTGTCGAATCGGGTGTAACCGCCTCTAATTCTCTATTGCAGTCGTTATTCACCAGGCTGATTCGATTGGTGCAGGTATCCATTGCAGAGTACGGTCCTGTCATTTGAGAGACGTTATGCAGAACTGGCGTGCACAATGCCGCTTGATGTGAGACGTGGTGGTCTTCAAATAAGAAGTTTCCCGAAGACTCCGGGTTACTCAATAGCGAGCTCCTTTGTAGCGAGCTCCCTTGTAGCGAACTCCTTTGTAGTGAGCTCCAATAGCGAGCTGCCTTGCAGCAAGCTGTTCTGTAGCGAGCTGTTCTGCTAGGGTTTCAGCGAGTTCATTATGCCGAGTTGTGACCAAGCTGTCATGCTGAGCTGTCATTTACGTCGAGTCATATCCACGTGTCCCCTGGTTAGGAGGTCGGGTCAAATCACCCTCCATCAATTGCCCCCCACTCCTCGGGCTAAGGGTCTTGCTCTAGCGCGAGGAGTTCATGAAATGACGGGTGGATTTGACCCACAATTTAAATTACTTTGGCCGGCCGCGCGTGGTTTTCAGGTTTTTTCGGAATGCGCCAAAATGCCTTCAGTTTGGGAATACGTGCATCCGTCTTTATTGTGAGCCATTGGATTCGCTTTAATCGGAGTCATTGGCTTTCGGGCACAGTGGCTATAAATAGGAGGGCCCCAAGCCTCATTTTTTTATGCCAACTTGCCTTGCTTTTAGTTTTGAGGTCATGCCTTCGCCTTGTTTGCTTGAGCTCTCCTTGTTCGTGTCGCTTTCTCAGTTCATTTTTTCCTGGTGAGTCCCCTGTCTTGTCCAATAATGTCTGGGTACCCGTGGGACGGTAACTAGGGCGAGGTCCCCTCGAGCTCAGGGGGAGCTTGGGGTTTTCCTAAAGGGTGGTGTTTGGAGGCTCGGGAAGCCTCTGATAACTTGGCTTTCACTTCCTGGGGTCGGGAGATGGATAGCTTCGGCCCTTCCTTCATGTCTATAGAGAGACTTCAGGCCCTAGTCTTTCATTACAACCTCCCCAGTGATCTTATTTACAGCCTCCCATCCGACAACTATCCCTGGGAACACGATCATGACGAGATAGTGATTTTTGAAGAGCAGCTCGTGGCTGGTCTCCGACTCCCTCTACACCCTATGATAGTGGAGGTTCTTTCCCACTTCAATGTCACCATAGACCAATTGCACCCGAACTCTGTTCGAAACTTGGTGGGGACTATTTCCCTGTTCTTTGAGTATTGTCTTCCTCTTTCCCTCGATACCTTTGCCTCTATCTTGTCAATTAAGAAAGCCTCCCCCGGAGCCCCTCTAGAAAGGCGCTCTTAATACTTTGCCCCCCGTCCTGGCTTCAAACTCCTCAACGAGCTTCCTAACAGGATCCCAGCCTGGAAGCGGGGTTATTTTGTAGTTCGCAACCCCGAGGGGTGGCCCTTTCTGACCCACTAGAGGGCTGCCATTCAGGATTCGAGCGTTGACTTGGACTCGATGGTTCGGGAAACGCTACAGTCCTGGGCGGGGGTCAGCTTTTTCTGTCCAGATTACTTGGCTGAGGACAATCTCGTGCAGGCCGGCTTAAGCCCTGGTAGGTTACTTTTAGGTCGCCTTCTCTCTCTCTTTTTTTTTTGTTTGCGAGCTGGACTAATGCCATGTGATTCTTGCAGCCAACATGTCTGGTGTGGATGCACGCCGCCTGTTGTCGAACAACCAGAAGCGTATAGCAAAGAGGTCGCACCCCAACCAAGCGTCCACTTTTGGGGCCGCCAAGTTCGAGGCTGTGGACCGAACCTTTGTTCCGCCGCCAGAGGTCCCACCTGTGTCGTTCGAGGGAGTAACCACGGGAGGCGGTGAAGAAGAAGAGGTCCCACCCCAGGAGCAATACCCTCCAGCCGCGTGGTTCGACCCCACCGTCTTCCCATTGTTCCCTACCGAGGGGAGGGATGAAAGCATCACCAACTTCCTCGTGGCCTCATGAAGGAGCCGACAGGCGGTTAGTCATGAGGAGATCACAGGTTGGGCCGGGATGCACTCTAGGCAGCTCTTCAAGCTGACCTCGTCTCACTGCATGGTGGTAAGTGCCTGCTTCTTCCCTTTTTCTCTCCCCCTTTTTTTCTTTCTTTTTTTTTACTTACCTCGGCTTTCTATTGGCAGCTGAACTCCGCCATCCACGCCATGGCCTGTCAGACTGCTATTCACTCTCAGGATGCCACCAACCAGAGGTCGAAAGTGTGGAGGCTCCAACGCGAGCTCGACCAGGCCCGGGGTGAGGTCCTTCAGGCTTAGAAGGGGAGCGAGGCCTAGGACCTGCTCGTTAAGGACCAGGAAGTGTGGATCTCCCGATTGTCTGAGGAGAGTGCCCGTTATATAGAAGAGTCTTCGAGGGTGACGACGGAAAGGGAACTTCTTTGTCAGCAGGTCTAGAGCTTGGAGTCCACGCTCCACGAGCGGACCCAAAACTTCGATGTTGCGGTGGAGGAAGAGCGGGCTAAGGCGGTGGAGGACTTTAAAGAGTTCCAGCAGTTCCATGACCTCCAAGTCGAGTACGGCTCGAAGTCCTACCGCTCGGGGTTCAAGCATTGCCGATGGCTGGTCCGGAAGAAGTTCTCCGACGTTAACCTTGAAGGCGTAACAATGAAGGACCTGACCCCAGAGACGGCGGACATTACAGAGGAGGAGGAGCCCGACTCCCTGGAGGAGAGCGACGAGGACACAGAGTTGGTGGGACCTTGAGGCTAGTTGTTCTTTTTTCTTCTGAATGAATGAATCTTTGAAGTGGTTGTTCCCGGGCGGTTGAGCCCAGTTCTCTTTTTTCTTTTTGCCTTGATGTACTCTCCCGAGCTGTCAGGCCTACTTTTTTTTATGAGAACTAGTAATGAAATGTTCCTCTCTTTTTTTGCTAAGTGTTGTGCAATTTACTTTTTTCCGAAGTGACTATTTCACTCGAACTGTTAGAGCTAAGTACCCGAAGTGGGGTTTCTCGACTATCGTCACCCCAAGTTGTCTCCCCGTACTTAGTAGGGGTGATTTTATGATGTACACCGAGGTGAACAACATAGTAAGGCATATGCCCGACCTGTCTACACCTGGGTTACTGAAGTTGAAGTTGGTTGTCCCTAACGGGTCCAACTTGTATACCGGGGCGGGCTATGCATCATAGGATTCACACCCGAGCTGCTTGTGCCTTTGGTATTAATACTTAGCCTATGCTGATAAAGCGGTTAGGTCTTATATGGTGTCGAAGTCTTTGTTAGCTCGACGTTTTAGCCCTTATGCTAGGGGAGTGACTTATAGTACACTCTCCTAGAGTTTGCCCATGCCGAAGAGGCGGCTGAGTCTTATAGTGCCGAGGTCTTTTGTTAACTCGGTGTATTGGCCCTTAGGATCTAGGAGCGACTACGGCCCACCCCCTTCTGGAGTTCGCCCATGCCGAAAAGGTGACTGGGTCTTATAGTGCCGAGGTCTTTTGTTAGCTCGGCATGTTGGCCCTTAGGCTCTAGGAGCGACTACAGTCCACTCAGCTCGGTGATTACAGGTAATATTGCCTTAAGTTGACAATATTCCATGCCCGAGGTACTTGTTTCCCTTCTAAGGTTTCGAGCTCATACGTTCCTTTCCCGAGCACCCGCTTTACTCGGTAGGGTCCTTCTCAATTTGGCCCGAGCTCACCAACACCGGGCTTAGGCACCATAACTTTTCGAAGGACCAGATCTCCGACGCGGAGGTTCCGCTTCTTGACCCTAGCATTATAGTACTGAGCTACTCTCTACTAGTAGGCCATGGTCCTAATGTATGCAAGGTCCCGTACCTCATCAAGTAGGTCGAGGTTGACGTGTAGCTCATTTTCGTTTGTTTTGTCGTCATACACTTCTATACGTTGCGTGGGAACCTCTCGATTGGGATGACTACTTCAGTGCCATAAGTGAGGTTAAAGGGGGTCTCGCCTGTTGCGGTCTTTACTGTGGTCCGATAAGCCCATAGTACACTGGGTAGCTCATCTACCCATAGTCCCTTAGCTTGGTCGAGGCATGCCTTCTGTCCACGGAGAGTGGCTCCGTTCATGACCTCCGCTTGGCCGTTTGCTTGAGGGTGCGCCACTGAGGTGAAGTTTTGTTGAATTCCCATATCTTTGCACCAGTTTTGGAATTTAATATCCTTGAACTGCTAACCATTGTCAGAGATCAATACTCAAGGTAGTCCGAAATGACACACTATATTCTTCCAAAAGAAGTTCCACACATTCCGCGTTGTGATCGTTGTGAGAGGTTCAACTTCTACCCACTTAGTGAAATAATCAACTGTCACCACTAAGAACCTCCTCTGCCCTGTCGCTGGCGGAAATGGTCCGAGTATATCAATCCCCCACTGTGCGAAAGGCCACGGGCTGGTGAGATACATCAGGTCGGCAGTAGGCTGGTGGTGGATGTTGGCGTGCTTCTGGCACTTGTCACATCTTCTGACGAGCTCGATCGCATCTGCCTTCATCGTTGGCCAGTAGTATCCCTGTCGTAGCGCTTTCTGAGCGAGAGCCCTACCCCCAAGTGTCCACCGCACAGGCCCTCATGAATGTCGCGGAGCACGAGCTCGGCCTCGGTAGGTCGCAAGCAGTGCAGATAGGGGAGCCTGTAAGACCTTTAGTACAGTCATTCGTTTATTGTGACATATTTGATCACTTGGCACTCTACCCTTTTGGCGGCATTACGATCCGTAGGGAGGGTCTTGTGCAGCAGGAAGCTCGCGAGCGGGTTGATCCAGCTCAGCTCAGCTTGCTCAACAGGACCGACCTCCCCT